>NW_025766915.1:0-8448 GCF_003918875.1 Haliotis rubra
TTATCTCGATCCGTCCTTCCATCCACCATTTCCTTCCTTCCTTCCATTTCCATTCCTTCCTCCGGCTCTTTCCATTCCTTCCTTCCCTCTTTCTTCCATTCCTTCCTTCCTTCCTTCCTTCCTCTTCCGGCCTTTTCATTCCTTCTTCCTTCCATTCCTTCCTTCCTTTTCTTCCATTTCCATTCCTTTTCTTTTCCTTCCTTCCGTCAAGCGTCTTTTTGCATTTTCCGCCGCTTGCATCGCTTTTCGCTTTGCGCGTCCATGCGTCCAGCTTTGCTTGAATCTTTTTCGCGCGTCCGCCGCTTTGCGCGTCACGGCATCCAGCTGCGCCAGATCAACAGCATCTTTTTTTCCTTCTTTTTTCGCCCGTCTTTTTCGTGTTTTTGCCTGACGGGGGCGTAGGGAGGGATAGAGGGCAGGAACGCACGAAGAAAGAAAGCTGGGAGGATGGAGGCAGAGCAGGGAGGATGGAAGTGGAGCAGGGGAATATTGAGGGAGTATGGGCAGGCTTAGCAGGAGAATGAGGAAGGAGCTGAAGGGGGATGGGAAATGGGGAGTTGGTGGAGGTAAGTGAAGTAAGGTTGAAGAATGGAGGGAGGAGAGGGGAAAGAAGGAAGATGGAGGAAGGAGGAGGGAGGATAGAGAGAGGGGAAGGAGGGAGGATGGAGGGAAGCAGGGGAGGGGATAGAGTAGGGATTATAGAGGAGGGAGGATGATAGGGGAAGGAGGGAGGATGGGGGGAAGGAGGGAGCATGGAGGGAGTAGGAGGATGGAGGAAGTAGGAGGATGGAGGATGATGGAGGAGGGAGGATGGAAGGGAAGGAGGGAGGATAGAGAGAGGAGGTGGGGGTAGGAGTATCTTGGATGGAGAAATGGGGAGGAAGATGAATGAGAGGGAGAGTAGGGAGGACTGGCGGAAGCAGGGAAGATGGACAGGAAGTGGGGGGATAGGGAGAAACAGGAAGATGGAAAAAAAGAGAAGGGAAGATGAGGATTAGGCAGGATGGTGGGGAAATAGGGAGGATGAGAGGAGGTGAGGAGAATGGAAGAGGAGAAGGGGGTGGTGCCGGGGAAAGAGAAAGGATGGAGGGGAAAGCAGGAAGAATGCAGAGGAATGGTAGGGTAGTGGGTAGGATGGGGGTTGAGGTAGGATGGACGGAGAGGCGGTAAGGTGCATGGAGGTGAAGTAGGGTCATGGGAGGGCACGAAGGGACGATGGAGGGTGAAGCACAGGGATTAAGGTTAGTAGGTTGAAGGGATTTCGGAAATGGAGGGGGATAGGGACAAGGGATTGGGAGTTGGAAGGATGGAGGGCTAGATGGGAATGTGAAGGGGACTTGGGAAAGTGGAGGGGAAGCAGGAAGGATCGAAAGGGGAAATAAGCTGTGAAATGGGATAAATTAGGAAGGAAGGACATTAGGTGATGGGACAAGGGAAATGACAGGATGGGAAACGGGTGAAACAGTATTAGAAGACGTCGGACAGCTTTAGGGACAGGTTGGGAATTTTGGACAAAACAGAAGGGAGTGACGTCATGTGGTGCCATGTCGGTATGGATAGGCTTGGAAATAGGGCACAAAGGAGAGCAGTAGGTTCAACATTCAATTTTACAGCTTCTACAAGTCCATCTTACATATGTACCTTGCTCCTCGAAATGGCTAGGATTTTGCTTTCAGCAGAGTGAAACACGACTCCATCCTCAGCTCACTGTTTGA
The DNA here is from genome assembly GCF_003918875.1 of Haliotis rubra. Taxonomy (NCBI): domain Eukaryota; kingdom Metazoa; phylum Mollusca; class Gastropoda; order Lepetellida; family Haliotidae; genus Haliotis; species Haliotis rubra. The sequence continues at coordinate 1,716 of NW_025766915.1, forward strand.
TTTTATGTAGAAGAATACATTCTATATCCCTGTATTTGGTAAATGTGTTTGGGAATGACACTATTTCTGTCACGGGATGTCACAAAGTTGTCACGAAATAGACTTATTCAGACCATGCATGTCAAAAGAGAGCAACTGAATTTCTCTCTGATGTTTTTGCATTTTAACATGTCACATTTTTATATTTGTATTTGTATTAAACATGTCGTGTTCCCTTAATACCTATAAAAAAACTCTGGCAAATAAAAGAACAGAAATTAAACTTTGACACTGCAATAAGTACATCATTGTCAGGGCAATGTGTTTCTATAACGTCAATAAAATGATACAATGAATTGCAATGCATGTTTGATCAGTGCTCATCACTGTCACTAACCTCATGTGTCCAGATGAGATAATTCTACCACACACCTATGTTTGTCTTAAGAACATGTTGGTAACATGTGGAGTACTTTATGTAGGACCTCTGTGAATGGTGTCTCATTGTAGACCATCGATCGTTTCTTTAATTCATGGGCTCGAAGGAAGACAATATAAAGCAATGCATCAAATCATGCCATCTAAAAGCATGTTTAATCAGTGCTCTTCTAACTGACCCACCTTATATGTCCAGGTGAGAAAGGTTCACCAGTCAACTATGTTTGTCAGAATGTTGGAGGTAATGGTGGCTGAGTAGAAAAAGAGCTCTATGGGGGACTAGCCTTGATATGTAGATTAAAGTTTTAGCAAATTATTGGCAGTGTGTTCATCAGAGTGACCAACCTTTCGCATCCAGATCAGGAAACGTTATCCAGACACCAGTTCTTGTCTTAGAATGCATTGGTTACATAATCTGCTAGGTATGACTATTACTTTATGGAGGATAAGCTGTTATCTGCGAAGTTGTGTATCGTCATGGTTTGTCTGGTCTAGGTGTGATTACTTTACATGCCACAATGCTGACAAATCGCCTATTACCTTAATCACTCACCCATTGGTTTGAAAACCAAAATATGTTGCATGTTTGTGTTGATACTCTCAAAGAACACCCATGGCTACACAGACACTCTTAGGTTATACATGTCTCTTGGTTTGGAATGGGATACAGGTACTCTCAAGTCTGTGTTGCTAAATACCTGAGGCAATAAAAGTACTATAATGCTATGGAAATGTGATACAGGTACTCACATGGTACCAAATATGCTCAAATAGTAACACAGAGAGCAGTACTTGAGGATAAGTCCTGTACCAGAGGACTATATATTGCCTTGAACTCACTCTTGGATACAGTAATAAATGCTCATATAGTTTAATTTAATGGGTAATCAAATTATTGCAAGTGTTCATCAGAGTGACCCACCTTTAGTATGATCTCAGTGCACTCAAGAAACCTTGATGCTATGCAAGAATTACAACACCATGTCTGTATGTTGGTTTGAAGAATATCAGTACTCACTCTTACCTTACCAAATATGTTCAATGTTTGTGTTGCTACACACAGAGGAGTACCTGAGGCTAAGTCCTGCACCAGAGGACCTACTGAATGTACATTACATCTGTTGTCTGCTTACACTATACTGTGTTAGTATTGCCAGTATCATGTAAATATGTTACTCACTCTCGGATACCGTAACAAATGCAGCTGTTCATATGCACTTATAGTTGAATTGCTCACGTCAAGCAAATCAAAGGGAACCATGGTAAATATTCTTTGAAGATATGTAATGATACGGTGACAATATAGAGCCATGTTAACAAATGCAACAAGCGCATATACTGAATAACATTGCCATGGCAATGCTGCTTACTTCCCACAATTGCCAGTTGAGTATCTAATGTTTGGAAACACTAGCACCACTGCACTAAAATAGTTCCTCTGCTAACAACAGAATTCAACTTCAGTTGTTAAAATAAAACATAACTACTATTTAAAGTGAAATGAGATATTTTATTAACAACGAATGTAGTCATAACGTAGAAATAGAAACATGTATTTCAGTTACATCATAACAAACAACCCCAAACCTCCAATCACTATTCACTCTTCAACCATTTGTGCTGCTGATGATGAATAAACATGAAGATAGCCACTATACACAAGTCTATACCTACCTGTCCCCTCCACCTTACAGTATTTAGAAGAAATCCCTGGTGCCAGATGACAGACTGGAGCTGTACTCAGCCAAGAGAGCTTCCAGGTCCTCCAGGGAGTCCTGGGGTGGCTCCAGAGCGTCCTGGGGCTCCTCCAGTCTTGTCTGTTTTGCAGCTTGAAGCACCACACTGTTGTCATCTGGGCACTTTCTCTTGCGTGAGGGTGGGGACTCTTTGCTGGGCTCAGCAGTGGGTTTCCTCTTTTTCCTTAAAATAACTTTAGTAAGGTAAAGATATTCCACATCATATTCATCATCAGAGCTAGGCTCAGCTTTGTCCATTGCCTTGGCAGGATTTACATTTACTGTTTGAACATTGGTATCCGCTGATTTAGAATGTTCTGATGCTGAAACAACCTTATCCTTTACATTCTTATCAGGGACAGGCAATGTCTTTGGTAAAACAGACTTTGGCTTTAAGTAAGCTTGATCAGCAGACAGTAACTCTTCAGCAAAACTAAGCTTACATGAGGACTTAATGATACCATTACCACCTGAGGGCTTAGTGATACGGTTCCCCAAAGGTCTGCTCTGGGTTTTGATGTGCTTAGCTCCAAGAGGCTGAGGCACAAAGTAGGGCTTGCTCTCAGGCTGATGCTTGCTCACTTTCTCTTTAGGAATGCGAGGCTTTGGTTGAGGTTTTGGCCTGAACGTTTTGGGCTTGCGTTTGCAGGGTTTGAGCTCAGGTTTTGCTTTGGTTGGACTTTGGGTTTGGGGTTGTTTGTTGTAGGCATAGCTGGCTTGTCAACATGGGCTAGAGACTGGGGAGGAGGAACTGGACTGGGTAGGTCAAGTTGGGGCAGAACACAGGAGAAGGCCTATTGGGCAATACAGTCTTTGTATCACTTTTTTGATAATGGAAGAATATCTGGTAAGACTACAGTAACGGATACCTTAACAAATGTCTTATTGTGTTATGTTTCAAAATCATCAACACGTACAGATCATACAAAAGCATACCTCTGGTCTCATCAGCTGCAGGTCTTGTGCTGAACTGGGCTGGCAGACAGGCATTGTCTCCTTATGCCTACTGCAAGGTGGTGGCTGAACTGTAGGAGGCTGGAGCCTGGAGGGTACCAGTCCTGGCTGTTGGTAACCAGCACCCAGGGATAGGCCAACAGGATTACCGGCTGGCATCCAGATAGTGTTGTTATCTATCAGACATCTTGTCCCATCTCCCATCACTACTGTCGGAAGCTCGGGGGGCAGGCGGATCACAGACACTGTGACAGTGAATAGTTTACTAAACTGCCTACATAATAATTCGCCATTTTGACAACAGACGACTAAAACTTGAGTTTGGTCTAGTGAAAACAACTCAAATATGTCAGTCATATTGTTATGTATACCGCTACATCTACAAAGTATCTTAAATGTTCTCGTTGCTGAGGCAATCTCCTGTTATATCAACTGTTCAACTCAGTAATATGAGGACTACATTCAGACATTGATTGTTGATGGCTGGACACACCATCATCTATTGATTTTTTCTTTGTAAACACTATAAAACAATCACAGGCGGCCCTGAAAGAACATTTCTGTGTACCTGGTGCAGAAGGATTCATTGTTCTCTCCACCGCTTCAAGATCAACACACTTTTAGAGTCGTATTTTGCACGATAAAACTGCGAAAACGTCTCTCTTTCAAAATGGCTGACACAGGAATGTCAGCCTGTTGTCATGACGCCGCTACAGGTGACAGGACCACGCATGCGTCGAATTTATACATAAGTTACACTTCCGTCTATGTGTCATGTAGTTTTGATAGATCTACATCAACGCCTAGTACGTCAGCTGTTCTGACTTACCATGGAGAAGACACGTTCTTAAAAGTGAACGTCGTTCCAAGGGAAGCTACTCTAGTAGACTTTGCCATGTAAATAGAGTTGTCCTTCATGAATGAGGATTTTATGGGCGCTTGCAAGAATAACGAAAGGTATGGTTTAAAAAGTTAAGTTTACTGGGATGGTGTTTAATGTCAGGTAGAGTGCACTACCACTAAGCAGTCATGATATGATAATAAAATATATTTGCAAATGTTTACATTGTACATGTTGACAGTGCAGGAGTGGTCAGTGCAGGAGTAAGTTAGTAGTAATTTAGTTGCGTTTACATGACACCTTTTTGCCCTCGGGGGTATTTTACACCCGGGGTTAATTTACCCCCAGGGGCAATTGGCAAAAGAATTTGCGTTTACGTGGGTTTTAAGACAGGGGTGGGTATTCATCATTTTCATTTCAATCTGACCATGGACAGGTACAGGCGGCAGTGAAAGTGTGAGAAAAGGAGAAGAAACAGATTTTTGGCAAGTTGTGGTTTTATGTGTGACATCCATATTACACAGAGAGCGAAGTGTGTGGGAAGGTCCTGTGCGTGGAGCTCAGGTCACGAATCAGTTGAAGTTAAGCAACGTCGACCTCGGACAGTCTTTGGATGGGTGACCGTGTTTGGCAGCTTGACTCCAGAGACTTTCTAGCACTTCTGTCCTGCCCCACAACGAAGCAGATGTGATATATGTGTGGTCTCACCTTAGGCAAGTGAGTTTATTCAAAATTGCCTCTGTTCACTCAGCAGAAAATCGGTACCCGGTTGGATAAAGTCATGTGCCTATAACCTCCTAGTGCCTAACAGGCAGCTTGGGTCATCCGGGGTAATACTAATCAGATTCTGATTACAGCGTCCAGTGAGCGACTAGTCAGATGGATACTGGACGCTATATAAAGGAATTATTATTATTATTAAAGAAGTCGACACTGGTGGGAAGTGACAGTACAGACATTTGATGATGCTCGATGGAGAGAGAACTTCCGGATGTCAAAAGCAATGTTCAATCTTCTCTGTCAAAAACTTCGACAACATCTTGAATCCAGAATTAGCCAGGCTCTTTGTCTTGAACACAGAGTGGCAGTTGCAGTATATTTTCTCGCTATACAACAGGAGAATATGACACCATCGCCAATCTTTTTGGAATACACAAGTCCACTGTCTGCTGCATTGTGCATGAGGTGTGTAATGCCATTTACACATACATACTCCCTGCTGCTGTCAAGTTCCCTGAAGGCGAAGAACTTAAACGAGTGATCTCAAGATTCCAAAAGAAATGGAATTTTCCAAATTGTGGAGGTGCTATAGATGCAACGCACATTCCAGCTGTGGCCCTGCATTAATTCCACTCAGATTATGAGAATAGAAAAGGGTTCTATTAATTATCATGCAAGCTGTTTGTGATGATAAGTACAGATTCACTGATGTCTGCATAGGCTGGCCAGGTCGAGTTCACGACGCACGGGTGTTCTCAAACTCTAAGCTGAGGGCTTTAGCAGATGGCGGTAAGATATTACCACTGACCGCAGACAGCGTAGGCCCTGCTGATCATAAAGTGGATATGCACGTTGTCATCATCGCAGACCCTGCGTACCCTATGTGTCCTTGGCTACTGAAACCATATAGATACAGAGGGGCTCAGACAGAGGAACAATCCTTCTTCAACTACAGACTGAGCAGTTAACGCATGACTATTGAAAACACATTTGGCCGCTTCAAGGGGCGATGGAGACGTTTCTCTAAGCACATTGATGTGGATGTGGAGGTTGTGCCAGTACTTACTGCAGCTTCAGTTGCTTTGCACAACATGTGTGAGAATGAGCACGAGTTGTTCGACCCGGACTGGCTGCAGAACGTAGATGTTGAAGCAGGAGAGAGTGGACAACAAGTTCATCCAGATGGATCAGCTCTTCGAGAAGCACTGACTGCACAGTTGGCCAATGCAGGTCAGTGAAGCTTTTCTGATGAACATTTGAGACAGTGATTACTCTATCCTTGTTTATTCAATTAATGTCATCAAAACATTACTTTATTTGAAGCTTTCAAGTGAGCAAAACATGATTTGAGAACACGAGTTTAGTGAACCTGTCCTTTAAGTACACTCTATAAAGATGCTTGAAAGTGGCTTTTTCTTTTTTCTCCCTTCTGCTTTGTGTTTTTAGTTTCGATTATTGCCTCTTCTTTGTTTGTGGTTCAGCATATGATTTAACATCCTTGTTTTCGGTTCCTGAGACATCTGTGTCCAAATCCTCACTCTCAAGCAGAGGCATGACATCCTTCATCTCCTCAGTAGCAGGATCACCACCACCATCAGCAGCAGCATGAGCGTTTTCTGCATCTGATACTGGTGCCTCCTTCTCAAGACTCTGGATCACCTTTCCAGGGGAGGTGGCTGGCCTTATAGCCAGTATTTCATTCATTTCCTTCTAGAATTTACACGCTCTGCGTGATTGTCCACGTTCCTTGAATGCATACGATTTTTTAGAGTTTTCATCCTCTCCTTACACTGACATCTGGTTCTCTCATAACCCATGTCATGTAAAGCATTGCTGATTTTTCAGCATACAGCATTGTCCCTTTTCGAGGCACTCTCGAGTTGGAATTTGGTCAGGTGAGAGTGGGGACACAGGATGAGAAGGGGAAAGGAAGTATAACGTGAGGACAGACGTAGGGGCAGGTGAGAAAGGGGAGACAGGTTGAGAAGGGGAAAGGAAGTGTAACGTGAGGACAGACGTAGGGGCAGGTGAGAATGGGGACACAGGTTGAGAAGGGGAAAGGAAG
>NW_025766916.1:0-8424 GCF_003918875.1 Haliotis rubra
TCGGGGTGGACAGTATTGGTGAATCCACGGCTGCTTACCATGCAATTCCCTGCTGAGGGGAAGAAGAGGAGTTGAATTCTGGCCTCAAAGACTTGGGGGACTGTCTGATTGTTCATTGGCGTTTGTATGCCTCAGGGCTGTCATCTGATGATGATCCACTCTTTGGTCTGGAGGAAGAGGAGGACCAGGAATGGAACATGCTGCTGTGGGAGCTATCAGTAACAATTGTTAAACTTGTCTGTTTCACTTTGCTTTGAATGTCTGAGGGGCCAGAGAAAGTCTCCACAGACTCCTCCTTCTTATAGATACAAACTTCTTTGACCCTCTCACGGGGACTATTGGCTATGACTTCCTGTACTGTCATGCGTACTAGTCCTAGCATATTGATTTGGCCGGCTGTCAAAGGGAGCCTCACCATGCCCTTCTTCTGATTAGATCCTCCATGAGATCTCCTGCACTTGAGGGGTTGAATGTGGGCCCTGATGAGAGGATCTCTGTGCTGCCCTTACCAGTGGGTCGTCCACCCAATCTGATTGAGGGCTGGAAGGCTGTGGCTGAGGTGGCCTCCTCTGCTTCTTCCACCTGCTCCGATTGGACAGTGGGTTCTTTGCAGGTACACTGGCACTGTTCCTTGTTTGCACAGGATCTTCTTTGGCTCACCAGCTGCTTTGATGTCCGTTGTTTGGGTCAGTACCCTGACTCCCTGAGAGGGACTTTGGCTTTTGTCTGTTCACCCTCGCCCGACTGCTCCTATGGGATGACTCCGACCCTTGCAACACAACACACATATACTTCCACATAGATACTTTCTCCTTAGCATAAACAATTTTAAATGGTACAGAGTAATGAAATATAGCAATGTCTCATATATTGAATATCAACAAACTGATACAATTTGTGTTATTGATGCTGGTACTAATTCACTGCTAAGAAAAAGGTTTACATTTATTAAGATGGTATGGCTAAGATAATGAGAGAAGTCAGCCAAAGTTCACTTTACCATAAAAACATTAAATGCAGATCTACATGTGTAGATGCACTGGTTTCGATGTACATGAATTGTGACATGAATATATCATCATGATACATTTGATTAAAATATCGATATTATAATTCCAATGGATGACTTTTTCATTTCCTTATTTCCATTTACAATATATCAAGTGTACTTGTTAACACATCCTTTCGCATTATTATATATCAAAATGACAGCAGCCTGCAAAACAGAGTGTGAAATTGAGCACAGCTCACATACTTCCACTTTGGGACATGGATATGATGATATTGCTATATATAATGCGATGGATCAGCAGCTCACAAGACTTACATGACTCTACTGAAACTTTATATACATGTTAGATAATTGTTTTGCCATGTACTGATTACAGTAATAATTTATGGAAACATTACTTTTGTGTTTCCGTGGAACCCTGACATATAATTGAACTTATTTTTTAATGAAGTGGGCCGATAGATGAAGATTGTTATTTTGCTTTTATGTATCTGTGAGTCGCCGATTATATGTATTAAGTTTGAATATGTATAGGTTTGATGATATGCTGTGGCTGGGTAACCACATCAAACACATTTGTACCAAGTGATGTTTCCATGGGCACAACAACAAAACAAATTCTGAAAAACTTTAAAATAGCAAAAGGCATCAATGAGTATTGGGTTAACATGTGTGTGTGGTTTGGTGAACCTAGCATTATATGAAACTTTATAAGAGATATGATCGATAAAAACCACAAACACATTTGGCACTAAAATTAGTGTTCCATGGTAATGACAAAAACAAAATTCTGAAAAAACCTTTAAAATACAGCAAGGCACATGAATAGGTAATGATTAACATGTGTGTGAAGTTTGGTGAACTAGCATGTAAACTTTAGGAGATAATGCTCGGACAAGAGCATCGGCATTTGGGTACCAGATGTGTTTCCATAGAACAGCAAAACAAAATTCTGAAAAACAAAATAAAATAGCAAAAGGCCCGCAATGGGTAATGATTATGCTTTGTATGTGTGAAGTTTGAGTGAACTGGCATGTAAACTTAGAGATATGCTCGGACAAAGTTTGGGACGGATGATTGGACCAGAATAAACTGCATATGAGCGGTTTATAATAATCAAATTGGAATTGCGACAGATACACATTCCATAAGCAGCATACCAACTAATCCCGCACCCATTGTAGCCTTACTTGAGTGCACTGCCGCAGATCCACGACGCTGTAGGCTATTCTCTACTAATAGCTGCTAACAATTTACCATTCAGAAATTGATTAACAATCACGCTGCTGGAGTGATCAGAAAGATTTGCTAATTTTATGATGCCTTTGATTTTATCCTTTACATCTGTACATTTGTTGGGAATGTCAGAGTATGCTGCGCAGTTTGTTCAACCATCAACTTACTTCATGCACTATCAGTACAGAAACCTCCCAAATTGTTGTCATCACCAAGTCCCTAGTGACATGCATCCTCTCTGAAGAACAAGCAAAAATTACGCATTGGTCCTGTGGTCCCTGGCTAGTAAAAATGAATCAGGACCACTAAATTATAAGTTTGCAGTGGTCCTGGTGAATTTTGTATTGACAGTTAAGTAAATCTATGAATGTTATCTTGGACCACTGAAGTACCAAACAGGACCACTAATTGTGTTCACTCACTGGTCCTGTGGTCTGAGTGGAGAAAATTTTGAAAAGGTTTCTTTCCCTGGTTGGAGTGCATAAATTTATGTGTGCAGCAGTGAATCCTTGAAGTGTTTGTGGATCTCAGTCAAGCCTACCTGGAATAGGTCCTGATCTGGTGAAACTACCGGTGACCCTGACCGAACAGCTTGACCAGTGATGTCCAGGAGCAGCTCAATAGTCTGCATCTTCTGCTGTCACAGCCTTGGCTGACCCTTGATGAGCGCTGCTGCTGCCATACATCCGGATGTGGTCGCCGAAGATGAACCCTGGCTGACAGGAGAGGGTGAAGCGGGCATGGATGGATGATGATGGTTTGTGGGCGACCACATGGAGAGACCGACTGTCATCGCTTGTCACCCGTCGCCGATGTCCCTGGAACAGAATGCGAATTTGTATTCATTTTTTAAAACTTTTTGTTATAATGGAAATATATCATGTTAGGTTATTTGAATCCTTCACTATGAAAAACTGACTGTCCAGTTTGAAGTTCATTTTCTTATTTCTGCACAAGCAAATGGAGGAACTACAGCACCATGTATTCAAATCAGATATCTGACAAAACACCACATCTTCCCAACCTGCTGGCATTAACTGGAAGTAATTATAAGTGTGAATGGATGAGCAATGTCCCAGCCCACCTGCAGGAATGCCACAAATCTCACAATGCCCCAGCCCAGAAACACCCTACAGTACCCACCTGCAGGAATGCCACAAATCTCACAATGCCCCAGCCCAGAAACACCCTACAGTACCCACCTGCAGGAATGCCACAAATCTCACAATGCCCCAGCCCAGCCTCTTGTTATCAGGTTCCACGAGGATCAGCTGTAGCGGGTCAATCACCAGGAACCGACGCTCTTGTTTACGACTGAAACATCCCACAAATCAATGTCTGCATGGAATGACAGTGAGGATTTATTTAACTCCATCCAACAAAGTTCCTAGGTCTAATTTACGTATTGCTTGAAAAATATGATTAACTAGAAGGAGCATGGTCTTGGTCTCAGTAGGGTTTAACACTGGATTCATAGGTGCATTCGGAGGATACAAGTAGAAAATTTGAACAGTGTTGCTAAACTGCATCAGACAGTTAACACATTCAGTACACATCTCCATGACTAAAACTAATAAACCCTTCCTTAAAGATGTGACCACTGCAACACTGTATAAGTGTAATGGAAGATCCATATTGACTGAGTTTAGTTATGCAGGGGCACTCAGCAATATTACAGCTGTATGGAGGCAGTCTGTAAATGTCAGTCTGGACCAGACAATCCAGTGATCAACAGCATGAGCTTCAGTCTACTCAATTGGGATCACGATGACATGTGTCAATAGGTCAGTCGAAAGTGCACCACACCTGATACCGTTAATTAAGCCTATTTACGACAAGCATGGGTTTCTGAATATCAATTACAAAATCTGGGCTACTAGATGAGTCTCACAATAATCATATTGTTGGAGACATGAAAAAGACATTGATCAATTTACGGAAACCACAAACGCTGATAAGATCCTACTATGAATGAAAAACCTCGCTACCCACCTGTCTCGGGTCATGACAGTGCAAGCTATCAGATCAGCTGTTGTCTGCAAACAAAACATAGTTGTCACCTTACTGGAAGCAACAAACTTCAAAGTGTCGTAACAGTGTTTGAAATTAAGGTAGGTCCTGGCATCTTTGAAGTATAGTGCCTAAACAAGCAGGGATTGAGCTTAACAATGAACGTCTGCTAGCCTGAATAATGATAAACGGCTTAGGTCCTCAAGATGCTGGGGAGTGCCAGCAGGATAGTGCTAACTTTCAATACTGACCTGGGGACCCTCTGTTATATTTACAGGATATGACAATAACCTCTTATTTGTATGCTTAATTTCAATGCTGACTGATGTTGATTTCTGACATGGAATAAACTATATGGATGTGCCTCACACTAAACCACCATGGAGAGTGAGGATGACCTTAAACCACTGTGTATAAGGATATAATCATATTAAACCACTGTGAATAATGATACAATCACATTAAACCACTGTACATCATGACACAATCATATTAAACCACTGTGAATAATGATACAATCACATTAAACCACTGTACATAATGACACAATCATATTAAACCCTGTGCATAATGACACAATCACATTAAACCACTGTGCACAATGACACAATTACATTAAACCACTGTGCACAATGACACAATCACATTAAACCACTGTGCATAACGACACAATCATATCAAACCCCTGTGCATAATGACACAATCATATTAAACCACTGTGCATAATGACACAATCATATTAAACCACTGTGCATAATGACACAATCACATTAAACCACTGTGCATAATGATACAATCATATTAAACCACTGTGCATAATGACACAATCATATTAAACCACTGTGCATAATGACACAATCATATTAAACCACTGTGCATAATGACACAATCACATTAAACCACTGTGCATAATGATACAATCATATTAAACCACTTTGTGCATAATGACACAATCATATTAAACCCCTTGCATAATGACACAATCATATTAAGTTAACTAGCCCGTGATACAATCACAAAATTGTTTAGTGTAGCTGTGACATTCTATCAGGTATATCACAAGTAATATTTAGATCTATCAATCATTCCAAATGAATTAGTAATATGGTTTTTCCCACATACAAATACATGACTACAAAGCTGGTCATATTGAATAATAATAATATTCAGCATTAGAAGGTATTTGGAGGGACACCTTTCCACTGAATATGTTTCCACACAAACTCCAACCACATGTCACACAGACTTGACTGAATCAATATAAACCAGTTCCCAACAATGTGCTTTTCAAACAATAATGCAATATGTTTCCCCTGTTCTATTACATTTGATTTTTTCAAACTATATTACATTGTTAATTTAATCATTTAACCTAAAATCTACGGAATATTCATTCACTAAGGATATTCCGGTAATTAGCTGATGAATGGAAACGTCGAATGTGATTTTTTCTCCTCCACCCAGGCACAGTGGAACGCTGCCCATGCTGTCTTTTGCTGCTATCAGATTATTTACATCCAACATGCAGAAAACGTAAATATAATAGCAGCTCAAATCAAACGCTTGGCTCCCAATATATCCAGGTATGTATCTATGCAGAGAACGCTTCGCGTATTGCAATGCAATGTAAAGTCTCACAGTTCTGTTTCAAACAGTATGTCACATTAGTCCAACCCGATCAATTACGATCAAACCACCTACTGACATTATCCACGATAGCTGGACCATATTAACAATGATAAAAATTCTTAGAATATTACCTCTAACATTTGACTACCTTTTTTTCCAGTGGGCAGATGTTTTTAATAATAGAGGGGGTGTATTTGTAGCTTGAGGTTTTGGAACATTATAACGAAAATATTGAATTCTTACACAACATGCTTTAAACACTTGGTAAAGGCCCACCCGGCATCCTTCCCCAGAAATACAACAGCAGCACCTTAGGAATATATTGTACATGGTTTCAATGGCTGCTAGGAAAAGAAAACTCCAGCAGAAAAAGCTTGGAGGACCACAACATAAAACCATGGACTTAAAGGTATATTCAAGCTAAACCGGTGGATTTGAGAAATAAATTCAGGAAAAAGCAATAGAAAGTGTTTTGCTGCCTTTACAGTGTAATGACAATGATTTATGGAGCTGATCATACCCCTGAATATACCATATGTGGACATGATGTGGTAATATACGTGTCAGGAAATGTTATCTTCTGTTTCTTCAGATTGGAACATCAGCTACAAACGAAGCCAGGACTTATTTATATATGTATATCAAATAATCCGGCAGGATGAGAGTTCTACACACAAGCTCTGCAAGCCCACATCACTGCTGGGCAGTACTGCTACGATGTTATTTCCTATTCTGGTTATTATGGTTTTTCTTGGCTAATTTTGTGACCTTGCCCAAAACAGGAACATGTGAATAATTCAGGAACTGTATGTGCATACAAGTAAAACAAGTTTATCACAAATGACAAAATAGACAATATGAATATAATTAGTGTTAACAATATTGTTTTTCCCTGAAACTAATCTCTATGTATTTCCAAGAAATCACTGTAGGAGGATAGAGCCCATGATCAGTGTGATCCTGAATCATACACAGATAATGCTGATCAAAAGCAGATTGTTGCTTCTTTCCTTATTAATATCATCATCATCCATGAGGCATCACACAATGTGTCCTCACAGGACAGGGCTGGAGGGGCTGGATCCACAGCAAGGGGATATTATCAGTACAAACACTTCTAACCTAGCAATAACAACACACACACTTTCAGTTTTAGAATTCCTGGAAAACTAAAACTACATAAGGAACATATATATATATATAAAGGGGCAGAAGTGACGGACTGGTTGAATCCATGTGATTCAAACTTTCAAACTGTGTGTCTGTTTACAAATAAAATAGGTTCAGCACGTCATATGGTAGATTTTAGATAAGGTCGTCAAAAGGAAATGAAGGATAAATGTGAAGGACGGAGCTCCTTTGAGGACTGCATTGCTGAATCTGTTTTTGACTCAATGCTTTCTCTCATATTCAAGAAGTTTTAAAACATGTTATTTTTAATATGTTGGATATACAAAGGTACAGAAGGACACCAAGCGTGTAAAATTTAGAAAGCATGAATTTAATTAACATTTATACAAGCACTGTTGCCAACATAATTCTTCCTGTATGTCTCGAGTCTACTCTACTACCATGATTACCTAAAAAGCATCACCTATACTATGGACATCACTGTAATGTCCTCCAGGACAGGGCTGGGAGGGGCTGGATCTACAGCGGGGATGTTATCAGTACAAACACTTCTAACCTAGCAATAACACCACACTTTCAGTTTTAGAATTCCTGGAAAACTAAGCTTACATAAGGAACATATATATATATATAAGGGCAGAGGTGACGGACTGGATGAGTCCATAATGATTCAAACTTTCAAACTGTGTCTGTTTACAAATAAAAATAGGTTCAGCCCGTCATATGGTAGATTTAGATAAGGTCGTCAAAAGGAAATGAAGGATAAATGTGAAAGGACAGCTCCTTTGAGGACTGCATTGCTGAATCTGCTTTTGACTCAATGCTTTTCACATATTCAAGAAGTTTTTAAACATGTTATTTTAATATGTTGGATATACAAAGGTACAGAAAGGACACCAACGTGTAAAATTTAGAAAGCATAATTTAATTAACATTTATACAAGCACTGTTGCCAACATAATTTCTTCCTGTATGTCCTAGGGTCTACTCTACTACCATGATTACCTAAAAGCTTTATCACCTATACTATGGACATAAATATAATATTGACAAACTTTATGTATAACAACCCTTTTCTATTTTGTGAATCACGATATTATTTTCATGATACAGATTCTTGTAAAATAAGTTGTTATCCAAAAAAGTTTGTCAATATGTGCACTACTAACTTTTTAAATGCCACTCCAAAAGAGTTTCATGATAAATATATTATTTTTTAATTTCTCAACATTCAACAACCTCCATCAGTTGTCAAGAGATTAGTGTATCAGACAATGGTTTACTATGCTCTCCATTTACTGCTGACAGACAGTAGTCACCAAATACACAAGCCCCTTCTCAGGTGTTTGACTCACTGAGGTCCAGCTTGTCCCCGACTTTTAACACAGCCCAGTCCTCATTGGTTA
>NW_025766917.1:0-8366 GCF_003918875.1 Haliotis rubra
TGTCTTAAAGTATGCTAGATATAACCGTTAGAACCACCACCACCACCTCTATGTCTTAAAGTATGCTAGATATAACCGTTAGAACCACCACCACCCCCTCTATGTCTTAAAGTATGCTAGATATAACCGTTAGAACCACCACCACCCCCTCTATGTCTTAAAGTATGCTAGATATAACCGTTAGAACCACAACCACCACCCCTCTATGTCTTAAAGTATGCTAGATATAACTGTTAGAACCCACCACCACCCCTCTATGTCTTTAAAGTATGCTAGATATAACCGTTAGAACCACCACCACCCCTCTATGTCTTAAAGTATGCTAGATATAACCGTTAGAACCACCACCAACCCCCTCTATGTCTTAAAGTATGCTAGATATAACCGTTAGAACCACCACCACCCCCTCTATGTCTTAAAAGTATGCTAGATATAACCGTTAGAACCACAACCACCCCTCTATGTCTTAAAGTATGCTAGATATAACCGTTAGAACCACCACCACCCCCTCTATGTCTTAAAGTATGCTAGATATAACCGTTAGAACCACCACCACCCCTCTATGTCTTAAAGTATGCTAGATATAACCGTTAGAACCACCCACCACCCCTCTATGTCTTAAAGTATGCTAGATATAACCGTTAGAAAACCACCACCCCCTCTATGTCTTAAAGTATGCTAGATATAACCGTTAGAACCACCCACCACCCCTCTATGTCTTAAAGTATGCTAGATATAACCGTTAGAACCACCACCACCACCCCTCTATGTCTTAAAGTATGCTAGATATAACCGTTAGAACCACCACCACCCCTCTATGTCTTAAAGTATGCTAGATATAACCGTTAGAACCACCACCACCCCCTCTATGTCTTAAAGTATGCTAGATATAACCGTTAGAACCACCACCACCCCCTCTATGTCTTAAAGTATGCTAGATATAACCGTTAGAACCACCACCACCCCTCTATGTCTTAAAGTATGCTAGATATAACCGTTAGAAACCACCACCACCCCCTCTATGTCTTAAAGTATGCTAGATATAACCGTTAGAACCACAACCACCCCCTCTATGTCTTAAAGTATGCTAGATATAACTGTTAGAACCACCACCACCCCTCTATGTCTTAAAGTATGCTAGATATAACCTGTTAGAACCACCACCCCCTCTATGTCTTAAAGTATGCTAGATATAACCGTTAGAACCACCACCACCCCCTCTATGTCTTAAAGTATGCTAGATATAACCGTTAGAACCACCACCACCCCCTCTATGTCTTAAAGTATGCTAGATATAACCGTTAGAACCACCACCACCCCTCTATGTCTTAAAGTATGCTAGATATAACTGTTAGAACCACAACCACCCCCTCTATGTCTTAAAGTATGCTAGATATAACTGTTAGAACCACCACCACCCCTCTATGTCTTAAAGTATGCTAGATATAACTGTTAGAACCACCCACCACCCCCTCTATGTCTTAAAAGTATGCTAGATATAACTGTTAGAACCACCACCACCCCCCTCTATGTCTTAAAGTATGCTAGATATAACTGTTAGAACCACCACCACCCCTCTATGTCTTAAAGTATGCTAGATATAACTGTTAGAACCACAACCACCCCCTCTATGTCTTAAAGTATGCTAGATATAACCGTTAGAACCACCACCACCCCTCTATGTCTTAAAGTATGCTAGATATAACCGTTAGAACCACCACCACCCCTCTATGTCTTAAAGTATGCTAGATATAACCGTTAGAACCACAACACCACCCCTCTATGTCTTAAAGTATGCTAGATATAACCGTTAGAACCACCACCACCTCTATGTCTTAAAGTATGCTAGATATAACCGTTAGAACCACCACCACCCCCTCTATGTCTTAAAGTATGCTAGATATAACCGTTAGAACCACCACCCCCCTCTATGTCTTAAAGTATGCTAGATATAACCGTTAGAACCACCACCACCCCTCTATGTCTTAAAGTATGCTAGATATAACCGTTAGAACCACCACCACCCCCTCTATGTCTTAAAGTATGCTAGATATAACCTGTTAGAACCACACCACCACCCCCTCTATGTCTTAAAGTATGCTAGATATAACTGTTAGAACCACCACCACCCCCTCTATGTCTTAAAGTATGCTAGATATAACCGTTAGAACACACCACCCCTCTATTATGTCTTAAAGTATGCTAGATATAACCGTTAGAACCACCACCACCCCTCTATGTCTTAAAGTATGCTAGATATAACTGTTAGAACCACACCACCCCCTCTATGTCTTAAAGTATGCTAGATATAACCGTTAGAACCACTCACCACCCCTCTATGTCTTAAAGTATGCTAGATATAACTGTTAGAACCACCAACCACCCCCTCTATGTCTTAAAGTATGCTAGATATAACTGTTAGAACCACCACCACCCCCTCTATGTCTTAAAGTATGCTAGATATAACTGTTAGAACCACCACCACCTCTATGTCTTAAAGTATGCTAGATATAACTGTTAGAACCACCACCACCCCCCTCTATGTCTTAAAGTATGCTAGATATAACTGTTAGAACACACCACCCCTCTATGTCTTAAAGTATGCTAGATATAACTGTTAGAACCACCACCACCCCTCTATGTCTTAAAGTATGCTAGATATAACCGTTAGAACCACCACACCACCCCTCTATGTCTTTAAAGTATGCTAGATATAACTGTTAGAACCACCACCACCACCTCTATGTCTTAAAGTATGCTAGATATAACTGTTAGAACCACACCACCACCCCCTCTATGTCTTAAAGTATGCTAGATATAACTGTTAGAACCACACCACCCCCTCTATGTCTTAAAGTATGCTAGATATAACTGTTAGAACCACCACCGGCCCCTCTATGTCTTAAAGTATGCTAGATATAACTGTTAGAACCACCACCATCCCCTCTATGTCTTAAAGTATGCTAGATATAACCGTTAGAACCACCACCACCCCCTCTATGTCTTAAAGTATGCTAGATATAACCGTTAGAACCACCACCACCCCCTCTATGTCTTAAAGTATGCTAGATATAACTGTTAGAACCACTCACCTCCCCTCTATGTCTTAAAGTATGCTAGATATAAACTGTTAGAACCACCACCACCCCTCTATGTCTTTAAAGTATGCTAGATATAACTGTTAGAACCACCACCACCCCCCTCTATGTCTTAAAGTATGCTAGATATAACCGTTAGAACCACCCCCAACCCCTCTATGTCTTAAAGTATGCTAGATGTAACCGTTAGAACCACCACCACCCCCTCTATGTCTTAAAGTATGCTAGATATAACCGTTAGAACCACCACCACCCCTCTATGTCTTAAAGTATGCTAGATATAACTGTTAGAACCACACCACCCCCTCTATGTCTTAAAGTATGCTAGATATAACTGTTAGAACCACCACCACCCCCTCTATGTCTTAAAGTATGCTAGATATAACCGTTAGAACCACCACCACCCCTCTATGTCTTAAAGTATGCTAGATATAACCGTTAGAACCACCACCACCCTCTATGTCTTAAAGTATGCTAGATATAACCGTTAGAACCACAACCACCCTCTATGTCTTAAAGTATGCTAGATATAACCGTTAGAACCACCACCACCCCCTCTATGTCTTAAAGTATGCTAGATATAACCGTTAGAACCACCACCACCCCCTCTATGTCTTAAAGTATGCTAGATATAACTGTTAGAACACACCACCACCCTCTATGTCTTAAAGTATGCTAGATATAACCGTTAGAACCACACCACCACCCCTCTATGTCTTAAAGTATGCTAGATATAACCGTTAGAACCACCACCACCCCTCTATGTCTTAAAGTATGCTAGATATAACCGTTAGAACACCACCACCCCCTCTATGTCTTAAAGTATGCTAGATATAACTGTTAGAACCACCACCACCCCCTCTATGTCTTAAAGTATGCTAGATATAACTGTTAGAACCACACCACCCCTCTATGTCTTAAAGTATGCTAGATATAACTGTTAGAACCACCACCACACCCCCTCTATGTCTTAAAGTATGCTAGATATAACCGTTAGAACCACCACCACCCCCTCTATGTCTTAAAGTATGCTAGATATAACCGTTAGAACCACCACCACCCCTCTATGTCTTAAAGTATGCTAGATATAACCGTTAGAACCACCACCACCCCTCTATGTCTTAAAGTATGCTAGATATAACCGTTAGAACCACCACCACCCCTCTATGTCTTAAAGTATGCTAGATATAACCGTTAGAACCACCACCACCACCACCTCTATGTCTTAAAGTATGCTAGATATAACCGTTAGAACCACACCACCCCCTCTATGTCTTAAAGTATGCTAGATATAACCGTTAGAACCACCACCACCCACTCTATGTCTTAAAGTATGCTAGATATAACCGTTAGAACCACCACCACCCCCTCTATGTCTTAAAGTATGCTAGATATAACCGTTAGAACCACCACCACCACCCTCTATGTCTTAAAGTATGCTAGATATAACCGTTAGAACCACCACCACCCCCTCTATGTCTTAAAGTATGCTAGATATAACCGTTAGAACCACCACCACCCCCTCTATGTCTTAAAGTATGCTAGATATAACCGTTAGAACACACCACCACCTCTATGTCTTAAAGTATGCTAGATATAACCGTTAGAACCACAACCACCACTATGTCTCTATGTCTTAAAGTATGCTAGATATAACCGTTAGAACCACACCACCCCCCTCTATGTCTTAAAGTATGCTAGATATAACCTGTTAGAACCACCACCCCCCTCTATGTCTTAAAGTATGCTAGATATAACCGTTAGAACCACCACCACCCCCTCTATGTCTTAAAGTATGCTAGATATAACCGTTAGAACCACCACCACCCCCTCTATGTCTTAAAGTATGCTAGATATAACCGTTAGAACCACCACCACCCCCTCTATGTCTTAAAGTATGCTAGATATAACTGTTAGAACCACCACACCACCCCTCTATGTCTTAAAGTATGCTAGATATAACCGTTAGAACCACACCACCCCCTCTATGTCTTAAAGTATGCTAGATATAACCGTTAGAACCACCACCACCCCCTCTATGTCTTAAAGTATGCTAGATATAACCGTTAGAACCACCACCACCCCCTATGTCTTAAAGTATGCTAGATATAACCGTTAGACCACACCACCACCTCTATGTCTTAAAGTATGCTAGATATAACTGTTAGAACCACTCACCACCCCTCTATGTCTTAAAGTATGCTAGATATAACTGTTAGAACCACCCCCACCACCACCTCTATGTCTTAAAGTATGCTAGATATAACTGTTAGAACCACACACCACCCCCTCTATGTCTTAAAAAGTATGCTAGATATAACCGTTAGAACCACCACCCACCCTCTATGTCTTAAAGTATGCTAGATATAACCGTTAGAACCACCACCACCACCCCTCTATGTCTTAAAGTATGCTAGATATAACTGTTAGAACCACCACCACCCCCTCTATGTCTTAAAGTATGCTAGATATAACTGTTAGACCCACAACCACCCCTCTATGTCTTAAAGTATGCTAGATATAACCTGTTAGAACCACCACCACCCCCTCTATGTCTTAAAGTATGCTAGATATAACTGTTAGAACACACCACCCCCTCTATGTCTTAAAGTATGCTAGATATAACTGTTAGAACCACCACCACCCCCTCTATGTCTTAAAGTATGCTAGATATAACCGTTAGAAACCACCACCACCCCTCTATGTCTTAAAGTATGCTAGATATAACCGTTAGAACCACCACCACCCCTCTATGTCTTAAAGTATGCTAGATATAACCGTTAGAACCACCACCACCCCCTCTATGTCTTAAAGTATGCTAGATATAACTGTTAGAAACCACCACCACCACCCCCTCTATGTCTTAAAGTATGCTAGATATAACCGTTAGAACCACCACCACCCCTCTATGTCTTAAAGTATGCTAGATATAACCGTTAGAACCACCACCACCCCTCTATGTCTTAAAGTATGCTAGATATAACCGTTAGAACCACCACCACCCCCTCTATGTCTTAAAGTATGCTAGATATAACCGTTAGAACCACCACCACCCCTCTATGTCTTAAAGTATGCTAGATATAACCGTTAGAACCACCACCACCCCCTCTATGTCTTAAAGTATGCTAGATATAACCGTTAGAAACCACCACCACCCCTCTATGTCTTAAAGTATGCTAGATATAACCGTTAGAACCACCACCACCCCCTCTATGTCTTAAAGTATGCTAGATATAACCGTTAGAACCACCACCACCCCCTCTATGTCTTAAAGTATGCTAGATATAACCGTTAGAACCACCACCACCACCCTATGTCTATGTCTTAAAGTATGCTAGATATAACTGTTAGAACCACAACCACCCCTCTATGTCTTAAAGTATGCTAGATATAACCGTTAGAACCACAACCACCACCCCTCTATGTCTTAAAGTATGCTAGATATAACCGTTAGAACCACCACCACCCCTCTATGTCTTAAAGTATGCTAGATATAACCGTTAGAACCACACCACCCCCTCTATGTCTTAAAGTATGCTAGATATAACCGTTAGAACCACCACCACCCCTCTATGTCTTAAAGTATGCTAGATATAACCGTTAGAACCACCACCACCCCTCTATGTCTTAAAGTATGCTAGATATAACCGTTAGAACCACCACCACCCCCCTCTATGTCTTAAAGTATGCTAGATATAACCGTTAGAACCACACCACCACCCCTCTATGTCTTAAAGTATGCTAGATATAACCGTTAGAACCACCACCACCCCCTCTATGTCTTAAAGTATGCTAGATATAACCGTTAGAACCACCACCACCCCCTCTATGTCTTAAAGTATGCTAGATATAACCGTTAGAACCACCACCACCCCTCTATGTCTTAAAGTATGCTAGATATAACCGTTAGAACCACCACCACCCCCTCTATGTCTTAAAGTATGCTAGATATAACCGTTAGAACCACCACCCACCCCTCTATGTCTTAAAGTATGCTAGATATAACCGTTAGAACCACCACCACCCTCTCTATGTCTTAAAGTATGCTAGATATAACCGTTAGAACCACCACCACCCCTCTATGTCTTAAAGTATGCTAGATATAACCGTTAGAACCACCACCACCACCCCTCTATGTCTTAAAGTATGCTAGATATAACCGTTAGAACCACACCAACCCCCTCTATGTCTTAAAGTATGCTAGATATAACCGTTAGAACCACCACCACCCCCTCTATGTCTTAAAGTATGCTAGATATAACCGTTAGAACCACCACCACCCCCTCTATGTCTTAAAGTATGCTAGATATAACCGTTAGAACCACCACCACACCCCTCTATGTCTTAAAGTATGCTAGATATAACCGTTAGAACCACCCTCTATTCCCACCACCCCTCTATGTCTTAAAGTATGCTAGATATAACCGTTAGAACCACCACCACCCCCTCTATGTCTTAAAGTATGCTAGATATAACCGTTAGAACCACCACCATCCCCTCTATGTCTTAAAGTATGCTAGATATAACCGTTAGAACCACCACCACCACCTCTATGTCTTAAAGTACATGTATGCTAGATATAACCGTTAGAACCACCACCACCCTCTATGTCTTAAAGTATGCTAGATATAACCGTTAGAACCACCACCACCCCCTCTATGTCTTAAAGTATGCTAGATATAACCGTTAGAACCACCACCACCCCTCTATGTCTTAAAGTATGCTAGATATAACTGTTAGAACCACCACCACCCCTCTATGTCTTAAAGTATGCTAGATATAACTGTTAGAACCACCACCACCCCTCTATGTCTTAAAGTATGCTAGATATAACCGTTAGAACCACCACCACCCCCTCTATGTCTTAAAGTATGCTAGATATAACCGTTAGAACCACCACCACCCCCTCTATGTCTTAAAGTATGCTAGATATAACCGTTAGAACCACCACCACCCCTCTATGTCTTAAAGTATGCTAGATATAACCGTTAGAACCACCACCACCCTAGCAACCCTCTATGTCTTAAACTATGCTAGATATAACCGTTAGAACCACCACCACCCTCTATGTCTTAAAGTATGCTAGATATAACCGTTAGAACCACCACCACCACCTCTATGTCTTAAACTATGCTAGATATAACCGTTAGAACCACCACCACAGATAGATAGATAGTGTGTGGCTAATAGGTATGTAATTGGTTGGGAGGATGTATCTCTACTTTCGAGAATAGGGTAACATTCCCAGAGCAATACCTTAACTTCCTC
>NW_025766918.1:0-7604 GCF_003918875.1 Haliotis rubra
AAATTTACATTTATTATTATATAAAAACAATGACGCAGCAGTGTCACCTTATGTACTGAACGTCGGTGCCTTATTATTCATGGCGTGAACAAGTTTCGCATAATCAAACACTCAATGTTCAAATCTACCTATCTATTTCTTGCTGCTGCTTTTGGTACCTCTAGACACGGGTATAATTGGTGTGTGAGGAATGGTTTGCCAAAAGTTCTCAAGTTAGCAATTTTCAGATTTATTTATTTATACCTCTTCAATATAAGAACATTACATTATCTTTCAAAGTCTAATTACTACAAAACCTCAAACGAAACTAAAGATCATTATTCACCATGAGAACAATACGGATGATCGTTTGACGTTGGCATCTGTAGCAGTCATTTGTGTACCAGAATGATGCTGCAGGATCACGTCCTATCACGTGCGGTTTCTGCACTTATGACTCCGCTTCCACTACCGCCTGGAAACAATCGACATTTCACCTTTTAAACACGCATTTCCTCGACGTCTAAAGAAACGTGTAAATTTTAACTCTACTCACTCTAGACGCTTGCGTTTGCGTCAATCAGCGCGTGACAGGTGGATGACAAGAACTCCTATCAAGAACCGAAACAGATCTGCATAGCGTGAGATATACATGCGCCAGGTGCATTAAATCGACATTCAGAGATATTTGTAGAAACAAATTCAGAAGAAGAACACGAAAGGGTTATAATTTTCTGTCAATTAAACTGAGTGGAAGACCTTTGGGAAGTAACTCAAGAAAGTGAAAACAAAGATCTACTAACTTACAATAGGAATAGAAACACTTTGAAGTTGACTAAACAATGAACCAAGAAACTGACGTTGATGGCAGATTTCTTATCAACTACGATAACCAGTGTATTAACTGTGAAAACCGGAACAAGCGCGGTAATGTAATGCACCTATAGCTTTAACTGAGACTAACAAGAACAACTAAACTTGTAGAACAATGATACGGTAAATACTGGTGCATAATTCATATACTGACTACCTGACTACAACACAATGTTATTTTATACTTTCCTTATCTTTAGAATTAGGTGGTCGAAATTAAGCCGACAACTAGAATTAAAAATAATTCTTTTCAATTTGGTTTGGATTTGTTTGAATAAAGCCCGAAATTGTTTCATTGAATCATTAAGCACCTGATTACAAGATAATTTGTTCAATCTCGGCAATCGTCTTTGGATAGCAGCTATGCAAATGTTTTACTAATTTCTTTGTTAAATGTAGAGAGCTACTTGATAAATAATGATATCCCTCAATATTTAAAATTGCCTATTTCCCGATTTCTGGTATTTATAATTTTGAGAAGCTAACAGACTGAAACTGGTAGATACATTAATGTAGGTATATAACGAAAGGCATTGCCTGTTTATAAATTAAATGGTATCTTCGTTGTTATGAAGATGAATGGTATGTGTTGTATATATGTGATGCATATTCTCATATCAGAAATATAAGTACATATCAAAATATTTTAAGTAAATGTCCATCAATTATTAATTGTACATCTATTACTGAGGTAAAAATGTTAATATCATCAAGGATGTATCTAACATTTTTATACTTTAGTGACAAGAGAAACAAATCTAAATGAAATACATTATAACCATAAATATATTGTCATTGCTCTAATCATCCATCAATGTATATATATGTATTTGGGCCGGAGGCCTGTTACTGAAATAAGGTTCCTGTACTGTTCTGCTCTGTTCTAAAGCAGAAGAAGTCACTGTAAGGCTGTGATGAGTATACAACCTTCAGAAATACTGAGCCACCCTTCTGATGTGATATCGGTTGTACCTTTATCCCTTTTCAGCGGATTCTTGAATCAGGGAAATTTCCCCGACGAGTGGTGTCGAGCTGTAACATGTCCCTTCTTAAGGGCAGATCGCTAAATCAATGTGAATAACTAGAAGGACGTCACATTTGCGGAATTTTTCACAAAATAATAACTCAAAGTTTACAGCAATGGACATAGTAGAGGGAATGATTGTCCGGGACCAGGTCCAACAAAGCCTCTGCAAAGCCTTATTCCCAAATAAGGCTTTGGTCGGACCCTTAGCTCTTGCTGCCATTACCCCTACTATGAAAAATTAGTAAAATGTCCCCGGCAGCCACAATTCCCCAAAGGGAGAAATAGAAATGTATTGCGCTTCCTCCCAAGGGGAATTGTCATTATATGTCACGTTGACTGGTGGTAACACTGTGCCGTACGGTACGATCAATAATTCTTCTCTTACAAACCCTCTGCCTGGTCCATCCCTCAAAGTAGTACAAGTTAGGCTCGTCTGCTTTAATGTCCACTTTATCTATGTTGTAAGTTTTGACTGACCATATTGGGTCAGTGGCTCGCTTACGGCTATCACCCTCGTGTTCCCCATGCTGGTATAGATACCTAACTAGGGCCCTATCTGGTATCTGTTTCTCCTTCCCACGCAATGGAGCAGCCGACTCTGCTGCTATTGATTTTAGTTTGATAGCGTCTGCCGGTTTCTTGCCGGTGAGACGGGTGACTTCATGGTTGATTGCCGACACCACCTTAGGTAACCTTGTGACCCATTCAGTCGATCGTTTTCCCCGGTGGCCAACTCCCTCGCATACTGATGTCCGAATAAGCGCTCAGCCAAAGTCCTATTGAATCTCTCAACTATGGCTTGGCTGCGATGGGCTCCAGCCGTGCCACGCCTGACCTTTGTATCGTGTTTGGCTAGCAGTTGTGACACGGCACCCATGAACTCCCGCCCGGGGTCAACTTGCAGCTCTGTTGGCCACGCCAGCGGACTGCGTTTGTATATGCGTTCGAATCCTCTGGCCACCTGGGCAGAATCTTTCGTGGTCAAGGGCTCGGCTTCCTTGTAGCGACTGGCTACGTCCACTACGGTTAAGGCATACTTGTACCTCTTGTCGTGGGGTAGGAACAGTAGGTCTGCCTGGTGAACGCTATTAGGTATGTTAATACCAAACTTCCTTCTAGGCACGTAGCGTGGTGGCGACAAATAGATCTGCCACAGGGCTTGTTTTTCAAGCCACGCTTTGGCTTCCTCCGGGGGTACTCGCGCCATTTTAGCCAGCTTATCTACAGCGCTAGCTCCTTTCCAGTACCCACGCGGGCTATAGTAAATAGCCTCAAACTTTCTCTGGTTCCGTGACATGTTCAATTTTCTCATGTCCATACGCGTACGTGTTTATCCCATCAATAGCTATCCAACGTTTAGTATCCATAGGCGACAGGGACGTCTTGTTTATTGTCAGTCCGTATATCTTATGGCCATCACTTCTAAGTGTGTTCATTTTATGTCTAAAGGTACGGGTCTTGAACAGGGCTTCCTTGAATCTGGCGTGTTTGATGTGTTGTTTCACCACGTACTTCTTAACACCCTTAGCCTTCCGGATCTCACTATTGTCGGCCTTCAGGATGGAGTACATCTTAGGTCTCAAACCTATGTACTCGGCTATGGGCGTGCCAGCACACTCGTCCTTCATCTTACCTAGGACCTTTTTATTTACCGTGCTGTGTATGGCATGGTCCTTGGGGTAGTCGCTGGTGTCGTACAAATCGAGGTGTTTTTTCATGTCCTCGTACACGTCCTCGGTTCGAATCTCCATCAGCAGGGAATCCGTGTCAGTGTACAGCGCTTCGCACCTGTCGTCGTACTGTTTCTTAAGCTCGTTGTAGTAAAAGTCGTACATCAGGTGTTTGGATAAATCGAGGATGCTCATCCCCCGTAAACAGGTCGGTTGAATTTTATGTGGCTTTTCTTCATGTGTAGGGCAACTTCTAAATCATCGGTGAATATCTTGCTACGGTTGAATGCCGGACTGGCTATCAGTCTCCTGAGCTTGTCTTCCTCATTCGACCGAACCAGCTTCGCGGTCACGCGTTTCCTCAGGTTCTCCATAGTCTTACCGAACACGCGAGTTGTTCATGAGCTTGTAGAGATTTTTCTCAAAGTCACTGGTGGCAAGCTTTCGGAGGTCTGTGTTCATTCTGATGTAGGGCTCCATCCATGGGCTCTGGTTGAACACGAGCACCCTGTGTATTTTAGTCAGCCTCATACCCAACGACAGGTACAGCTGTAGGTTGCGATAGTGAACGATGTACTTGGTCTTATTCATTAAGTTGGGCACGAGTTTTTCAACGTCTGCCACCCGCCCACCTAACAAGTTATGTTGGTACTCAGACATCCAGTCTGGGTTAACCCTCATACGTTCGGGGGCCAGGGGGTAGCTGTTGTGTGATGTGTGTAATGCCTTGGGGTACTCTAAGTCAACCTCGAGGATATAACCTTTGTTCGAATCTGGCGCGATGCTCATAACATCAACATGTGACGCCCATTCAGAATCCCCTGTGGGTAGATACTGACTCATAGCCCAGCCGTACAGGTTGTTGGCGTCGAGGTAGAGAATGTGATTGGTTGGCTTGTTAGGGTCGTAGCCCTTCACGTATTGATTATTTGCTTTCGCGTATCGTTTGGTTGCCATGGAGATCCCACCTCGCAAGCCTTTCTCAATGAATAGGTGCATGTCGTAATCTGTAAGCAATTCCAACTTAACTCCGGTCTTTTAAGCAAGGCATCCACGACAGACCTGGGCTGGTGTAATACCATGCGGGGTCGAGTTTATACTGCTTGAAACATGTCCGCCTAAACGTCTCAAACACGTCGGCTAACAGCGACGGTACATCTGTCCTCAAGTACAGGTCGTGATAGTCACCCAGGGTTTTACAACCCAGTTTATTCCATACATTAATAGCGTGCGAGTAATCGTCTTGGGATATTTCCGAGTCTGTCAGATTGCTGTAAAATTCTCTGATGGGGGGGTAGTCTGGTCTCGGTGAACTTGGGCCAACTATCCATGTACTCATAGGGGTACACACCCTTCCTCATAAGCAGGGGTCTAGTCTCGGCGTCCGTGTATCGATCGGTAATAGGGAAGGTATCGTTGGCCTTGACCAGACTGTCGAGTGAAGACAATAGAAATTGTACTGAATCTATGAACCTAAGACCGTTTAAGCTGAAGGAGATGTATCTCTCCATGTTGTTGGGGATGCACGTTATATTACCATCGACTTTCGCGATGGCCTGCATGATCAAGTGTGAGTCATACCCTCTCAAGTTGTGAAAGACAACGGGGATGTTTATTGTCTTAGGGGTGATTCTAAGCTTGAGGTTACAACGCGCTATGAGCGGCGCCTCTATACTTACCGGTTACGTGACAGTGATCTCTTACCGAATCACCGTTAAGTGGTGAGTCACACACGTGACAATTAGTGCTACAGGCGTGAGCTAGCCTGTCGGCTTGGGTCATACGCATGGGAGCGACTCTATACAACGCATTCCTAATAATTTTTTCTTCCTCCTGCAAACACTTAAGAAACCTTTCAGCCGCGTCGGGACCCTATACACTACGGGGCTTTCGTTTCCCCATCACAACGGACGACAATGTATCCAAACCCACGGGCTTCATGCTCTGTGTGTTTTGAGTGTGAAGCTCTCACCAACCAATAGAGCATTGGCCGTATCCCCAACAGCCTCAACAGGTTTAACCAAGGCTTCAAAGTCGGCGTATATGATATAAGGCACAGACATTTGGTTCTTGTGGTTGTCGAATTTTAGGATATTATCACCTTCCTTAGGCATGTCGACTCGTATGGCCGTCTGCTTACACCTTGACAATCCTCGGTGGGATTCTAATAAATCAGCTCGGCTGAAACCGTGCAGGCATCGCACACAAAAGTGCTTTTTCCCAACGTGTTTCGACTGGTCATGCAACAACCGGCTGAGATGTTTTATCCACGTGTAGTGATACTTTTCACCTCGTTGGATCATGAATATATTGATAACTTGTTGGGGTTTCCCCAACGGATGGGCTGACCCAATGCACTATTGTTGTGTTACCTTCGTGCCCAAAGACATTTATAGCTAGATTATTCTGTTTTCTACTTTAGTGATCTGAGATATATGGGGGTTGGTTCATCTATACCATCCCAGTTGAGCCCATCATCTTGGGGATAGCTAGAAAGCCTGTCTGAATGAGTGTCAGCTGGAAACAAGGCTGACCTGATAGCTACCCTCAGGCAATCGTCTCCTCTATTCTTAACGTTTACCATGGCCTGTTTTTTCCTATAGTAGGGGGGCAAGTCTAGGTATGACCCGCCTCTGAACGGCACGTAGTTAGCTATGTCTAGATAGACATTATCGATTTTATCTACAGCCCACCCGGACCCCAAGTGTGTGTAGCGTTCTAGGTATTCCCGTATCTGCTGAAAACTGGTATCGATTGATGCGTCTATGGTCTCTGTATGCGTGACAACCTCTTGCCTACCTCTGAAGTAAGGCTGAACGTACTCAGTGACACCAGTGTGTCCCCCTAGTTGCTTATCGAGCGACATTTTAACTGTGATCTGAAACTTGATACTTCCAAGATCGTTTAGTTCCTGGTTTATTTTATCAGCTATCAGAGGCTTGATATCTGTGATATCTATGTTCCTATCAACATGCATGCGCCAGCCTCTCAAATAGTTACCTACAGCGCGCTCAGTGCGCACGAACTGTAGGTCAATAGCTCTATTCTGCCGTAACAGTTCTACAAGCTGTGGTTTCCTCATACGGAATACCCCACTAACCCCAAATCACGTGCCTCGGCTTTTAGTTGTTTTACAGTGGGGAGGTTTTGCTACAGGGGCATGTGATAACAATCACGACTAACCTGGCTCTCCCAGGTTTGAATAACCCGTGAGTCCAAGCTGTTTTGCTTGAGCTTTTAATTGTTTTACCGTGGGAGGGGCTTCTAAACCTAGTAATCTCAACAAGGCTGGCTTCCGCATTCTAGAATACCCTATCACACCTCTCTGTCTGGCGATTTGCTTAAGCTCGCGTATAGTAGTCATAATTGCGTACACATCTAAGAGAATTAATGTCTAATTGGGCCACAGTAAAGGTAAAAAATCATAAAATCACTAGATGGGCTGTTTCAATCCAGTACTCACACTGTTGGATATAGTATTCCTTGAAGTTGTGCAGGTATTCCTGTATACTTGTAAAACAATTTATCTGGTGTTGAGTCGCCCGACGTCCCCCTCACATGTGAAGGGGGCGAGTACATAACACCCTCTTTAATCAAACCACCACTCCCAATGTGACCTGAAATCTGAAGCGCCCCCATAAGTTCAATTCATCTTTGAGTATGTTTTTAACCAGAGATTCAGATGTCCCTGGGGTTAATTTCCACAAACATGGTTATGCCCAGGTGTGCACAATGTCTAATTGGCAAAGGACGACGCGCATATCCTGAAGTGATCGCCTACGTTCTTTTTATGTGGTACTTTTTCATTCTGCATTAAGATTAAATTGTGTGATGTCTGACTCGTTAGCCCATTGAGCTTTACATAGACGGTAGTGCCCTTTAGCGCCAACCTATACCACACACAGAACACGAGTAGTTAGGGCTTCCCATGTGGAAACAACAATACCCTCTGTCCTACATTTCTTACCACAGGGTTCGTTCTTCCCCATAAGTATGTATTCGCATCGGTATGGAGCAGGTCTCATGTTTAGCATACTTATATGAGTACTTAGTCT
>NW_025766919.1:0-7483 GCF_003918875.1 Haliotis rubra
TAGTTACAGCTATGTGCATGTCCCGATACGCAACAAATTACATGTGTTCCCAATGCACCCATGAAATGGCGTTTACGTTAAGAGTTTATACGCCATCTCCAGTGTAATACAATGATTCGTTCTCAAGCGACAGCCAACTCGTAAAAACGATTGCAAAGCTAGTTTGTCGTTTCTTTAGTGTTTGGTTGTTTGTTTTGTTTGTTCAAGAGTCCAGAGAAATATAAATTGAGGAAGTTGCAGATTTCCTCTCTGATGGCCTCGATGCAGTTACGTACGCACTCTACGTGCCTACCAGTGGTTCGGTTAGCAGATAAAATAGAATACAATCCCTATTTGAATGGAGTTTTGAGCGAGTAACATGGATTGCTGAGTAAATTGCTCGGATAGCTTTAATATACGATTCGATACATTGTACTTTGATAATAACATATGTTATTACAAAATGTGTATTGATCATTTACTCCAGCTTCTTCATTATTTATCCCCAGATGAAAGAGCGAAGCCCGCTATGCACAGATACAATGGCATGCCACGCCAGCGCATATGATTTGTCATAGACTGAAATTTATCGCATTATTAACGACGTACGCACGCATCGCACGCACGTGCGCACTCTAACGCTTTTACTAACACATCCTGACTGGAGTTTCAATGTTCTCCAAAGGAACAGTTGCTGGGTTGATTTGATGTATTCCACGCCTTTTAATTCTTACGAGTTGTGAAAGTAGAGTGTGGTATGTTACAGAGCGGCAAACTTCACCTTCTTCCTGTTGTATTTGGGGGTCTTCACATCCTATTGGAGGACGTCCCAGCCAAGCAATGCTTTCTTTGAATTCCTGCTCGGTATATACATAATATGCTATAGCATCGCTCCCCTGGCGGAAACTCAGATGGATTTCTTTTCCATGTAATCAGTTTTACCCTAATTGTAAGCGTTGTTCTATTCGAACCGCATTTTATGATTTATAGAACTAGAACAAAGCGAGTTACCTTCATTACAGTTAATAATGGGTTTTGAAATCACGAAAGGTAGAAGATTCAAGTTTTGAAATTATAACTCCGCTAGAAAACAACAAGACTTCATCAACTTTCTGCCATGAATAAGTAGCTTGCCATGGAGTTTGCTTTTAAAAGACGTATTTGACATATGCTGATCGTTTACTTGACTCATAGTAATGGTAGCTTACTCTAATTACTACCTGCACTCAACGAAATACCTGCAGGCAGACATTTACTCCTCATTTCATGACTTTTCTCTCCATTCATTATTTTCACGAAATGTCTGTAGCTGTAATTGCATTCCATGAACCATCAAATCTATCATGCTTTTCGACTGTGAGCTTTAGCCACGGGATGCCCAGGTTAGGTCACAAATGCACAGATGTCTTTTTCTATTTATATGGAAGATATGCACATATAGAGAGGCAGGTGAATCGTCCCATGTGTTATTACATAATATGATTCATCCTTCACGCTCTAAGAGTGTAAAAAGCTCGCCCTGGAATTTAATTTTCACAAAATCGTCCAATGTGGGTATTTATATTCAACATCCCGATTCTGTGCCAACAGGTATATAAGCTTGCAGTCAATCACAAAAGCGACATTCAAAATCGTTTATTCTCTCCTGGATAAACGTAGCTGGTAAGATGCACCTTCTTAACGCTGCAGTGGTTTGTAGTCTTGGGTAAGTCTTCTTCCTAAGCTTTGTAACAAATCAACTGTACTAGTATTGCTGAGTTTCTAAAGTGGCTTTGCAATTACGCTGCCAACATTAGGATTAGCATAGTTTGTACATTAGTGCCAACGCCTATCAGGGCTGGAAAAGGAATGTTCTCTGTGAGAACCTGTCACTTATGACCCACTCTATGCATCATTTAATTTCTTTCCATTCTTCACCTGCAGTCTTCCTTGGGTCCGCCCCTGCTGGCCATGGTGGTGGCAGTGGCGGCGGGCATGAGTGCGGGGAGGCCATGGAGTGGTGGCCATGGAGGTGGAGGCCATGGTGGTGGAGGCCATGGTGGCGGTGGTGGTGGTGGTGGTCACGGAGGGTGTGGTCACGAAGGAGGAGGATTACACGGAGGTGGCGGCCATGGAGGTGGTCATGGAGGGTGGTCATGGAGGTGGAGGATGGCGAGGGTGGTACGCCAGCGGAGTGGACACCACGGGTAGAAACATCCGAGGATCTACCATATTGCCTCAGAATGATGGACATTTGATATCGCATTGGTCGATTCCACTTCAACGTGATGCATCCACCCAATCTGGGTATTCCTCGCCGAATGGCAAAAAAAGTTTTGAGTTAGCTTTGTAATGCTATCTCTTTGTTTTATATTTCTTCTCCAGTACAATCAGATTCCAGACTGGATCGGAAGAAAGAAACCATCTGATAACACTGGTCCTGCATAATTTATAATCATGACCTGGAATCATTGTTCATGCAAGGTCAGGGAACATCGAAGAGATGCAAGTACTCTTTATAAACACGTTGTGAGCAAGCAAGTAGACTATTTCTGTCCCAAAATCGTAGAAAGTCCCATTTACGAAGCCGTATCTATCATAATTGATTCAAAAGGTCCAAATAGTTTAGTTAGCGTCAGCCATGTGCGTGTCCTAATATAAACAAATTACATGTGTCTCTAATGAACCCATGAAATGACGGGTTTACGTTAAGGGTTTATACATTCTGTAGTACATCTAATGATTCCGTTCTGGTGACAGCCAACTCTCAAACGATTTGCAGTTTGGTTTATTGTTTTGGGGTTTGTTTGTTTCGTTGTTTCGGTTCAGGAGTTCTAGAAATATAAAATGTTGAGGAAGCGATTTCCTTTGAGGAATTTCCTCAGAGTAGTTAAGTTACGTACTTACCCTAATGTTTTACGGTTCCCAGGGAAGTAAATGTGGAGAAGTTATAATCCCCATTTGAATGGAGTTTTGAGTGAGTAACATATATTTTCTGAGTAACGTTTTGACAGCTTTGGAATACAACGATTCTGAACATTGTAATTTTGATAATAACATATGCTTTCATTACCAAATGTGCATTGATATTTTTACTCCAGCTTTTCGCGCTATTTGAGTCCCAGATGAAAGGCGAAGGGTTCTATACACAGATACACACAGACTGCAATACAAGCACACACAAGCAGACATAGATTTTGAAACACACTTTGCACACGTATTGTCACGCACACGTACGCACGTGCGCGTACCTCTTTCACTTGCATTAACACATCCTGACTGAGTTAGCTCCTTTGTAAAGGAATAGTTGCAGGGTTGATGTGATGTATTCCACGCCTTTAATTGTTACGAGTCAGAAAACTAGAGGTAGGCTGTTACAGAGCACATGCTCACCCTCACTTCCTGCTGTATTTTGGGACCCCTCGCATCTGCTGAGGGACGTCCCAGCCAACCAATGTACTCTCTTACTTCCAAATCAGTATCACGACAGAATATACATAGCATCAGTTCTTGAGAAACCCAGGTGATTTTCTTTTCCATGTAATCAGTTGGCTCCCACTGTGCAAGTGTTGCCCCATTTGGAACCGTAAATTTATGATTTGCTAGGAACTAGAAAACACAGAAGTTGCTCTCATTACAGTAAAATAATGGGACTTTTGAAATCACGAAAGGTAGGAATTCAAGTTTTGAAATTATAACTCAAAGCTAGAAAAACAACAAGACTTCACATCAACTTTCATTATGAATAAGTAGCTTGCGCATGGAGTTTGCTTTAAAAAGACGTATATTGACATACGTTGATCAAAGTTTCTTGACTCATAGTAATGGTAGCTTACTCTAATTACTACACTGCACTCAACGAAATACCTGCAGGCAGACATTTACTCCTCATTTCAGCGACTTTCTCTCCATTCGTACTTTTCACCAGCCGTCTGTAGCCGTAATTGCATTCCGCCGAACCATCAAATCTATCATGCTTTTCGGCAGTGGAAGCTTAGCCACGGGATGCCAGGTTAGGTCACAAATGCACAGATGTCTTTTCTATTTATGCAGGAAGATATGCATCATATAGAGAGGCAAGGTGAGATCGTCCCATGTGTTATTACATATATATGATTCATGCTGCACGCCTCTGGGGGTGTAAAAAGTCGTCTTGGGAATCTCTAATTCTTCACAAAAATCTTCCAATGTAAGTGATTATATCTCAACATCCCGATTTCCTGCACAACAGGAATATAAGCTGTAGTCAATCACGAAAGCGACATTCAAATCGTTTATTCTTCCCTGATAAACGTGGCTAATAAGCATGCACCTTCTTAACGCTGCAGTGGTTGTAGTCTTGGGTAAAGAAAGTCTTCTCTTCCTAAGCTTTGTATCAATCAACCGGTGACTAGTAGTGCTTGAAAGCTTCTAAAGTGGCTTTGCAAGTACGCTGCCAACATTAGGATTGAAAGGCTAGTTTGTACATTGGTGCCAATCGCTTCATCAGGGTTGGAAAAGGAATGTTCTCTGTAGGAATCCTGTCACTTATGCACCACTTATGCATCATTTTGATTTCTGCTACCATTCTTCACAGCGTCTTCCCTTTGGTCCCCTGCTTTACAAGGCCATGGTGGTGGCGGTGGTGGCGGCCATGGAGGCGGGAGGCCATGTGGAGGTGGTGGCCACAGAGGTGGAGGCCATGGTGGAGCCATGGTGGTGGTGGTGGTGGTGGTGGTCACGGAGGTGGTGGTCACGGAGGCGAGGGACACGAGGTGGCGGCCATGTATGGAGGTCGTGGAGTGTGGTGGTCAAAGCGGAGGTGGGAGGCTGGAGGTGGTGGTCGTGGAGGCGGACACTGCAGGTAAAACATCCGAGAGGATCACTGTGCATTGCCAAATGATGGACATTTCCGAGCTATCGCATTGAGGTCGATTCCACTCACCTGTGATGTATCCACCCAATCTGTATATTCCTCATTGGATACAAGTAAAAGCTTTGAGTTATATTAGCAATGCTATCTTTGTTTATATTTTCCTCCAGTACAATCCAGATTCAAAGACTAGAAAGTAGTACATAAACCATCTGATAGCCACTGTCCTGCATACTATAATCACACTGGAATCATTGCCCACAAAGGTCAGGAGCACTGAAGAGATGCAAGTACTCTTATATAAACACGTTGAAGCAAGCAATGGAGGCTATTTCTGTCCTTAAAATGTAGAAAGTCCCATTTGAAGGCGCACTATCATAGATGGATTCAAAAAGGTCCAAATAGCTGCGAGAAGTTATGTGTTTCATGTGTACCTCCTAATACAACAAATTACGTAATAGTCTCAATGCACCCATGAAATGACGTTTTACGTTATGGGTTTACATACATCTCCAGTAATACAAATGATCTGTTCTCAAGACAGCCAAATTCTCAAAACATTTGTAGTCAGTTTTATTGGTTTTAAGGGGGTTTTGTTTGTTTGTTTGGTTTCAAGAATCCAGAGAAATATAAATGTTGAGGAAACAGATTTCCTCTCAGATGGTCTTCAGACAGTAAAGTTATGTACCCCATTACGTTTTACCATGGCCCACAGATAAATAGGATAACATAATCCCCTATTTGAATGGAGTTTTGAACGAGTAACATATATTTCTGAGTAACGTTTGACAGCTTTGTCTATAAGATTCGACATTGTACTTTGAGGTAATGTCATATGTTATTACCAAATGTGTGGTATTGATATTTACTCCAGCTTCTCATTATTTGAGTCCCAGATGAAAGGCGAAGGGTTCTATACCACCAGATACACAGACGCACACAAGCACACATAAGCAGACATAGACGGAAACCACACTTGCACACGCACACAAACATCAGTACGCACGCACGCACGCACGTGCGCGCACTCTAACACTCTGTATTAACACATCCTGACTGGAGTTAGCCTTTCCAAAGGAATAGTTGCAGGGTTGACGTGATGACATTCCACGCCTTTAATTGTTACGAGTCAGAAAACTAGAGTGTGGGCCGTTACAGAGCATAAATCTTCACCCTTCTTCCTGCTGTATTTTGGGACCTCTACATCTATTGAGAGGACGTCCCATGCCAACCAATGCTCTTTACTTCCGGCCGAGTATCACGACAGAATATACATAGCAACAGTTCTTGAGAAACTCAGATGGATTTCTTTTCCATGTAATCAGTTGCCCTAGTTCTGTAAGTGTTGCCCCATTTGAACCGTAATTTATGATTTGCTAGAACTAGAACAAAGAAGTTGCTCTAAATTACAGTGAAATAATGGACTTTGAAATCACGAAAGGTAGAATTCAAGTTTTGAAATTATAACTCAAAGCTAGAAAAAACAACAAGACTTCACATCAACCTTTCATTATGAATAAGTAGCTTGGCATGAGTTTGCTTTAAAAGACGTATTTGAGATACGTTGATCAGATTTCTTGACTCATAGTAATGGTAGCCACTTTATACAGTACCTGCACTCAACGAAATACTGCAGGCAGACATTTACCCTCATTTCATGACTTTTCTCCATTGTATTTTTCACCAGCCGTCTGTAGCTGTAATTGCATTCCATGAACCATCAAATCTATCATGCTTTTTCGGCAGTGAGCTTAGCCACGGATGCCAAGTTAGGTCACAAATGCCACAGATGTCTTTCTATTTATGCAGAAGGAAGATATGCATCAGCATATAGAGAGGCAGGTGAGATCGTCCCATGTGTTATTGCATATTATGATTCATCCTTCACGCTCTAACAGTGTAATAGTCGTCTTAGATTTAATTTTCGCAAAATCTTCCGGTAATGGGCATTTATATTCAGCATCTGATTTCCTGTTACAATAGGTATATATAAGCTGTGATCAATCACAAAAAGCTGACATTCAAATCGTTTATTGTCTCCTGGACATAAACGGCGGCTGTTGAATAACGCTGTTAACGTTGCAGTGGATGTAGTCTTGAGCCAGGTATCGCTATTCACAGCTTTAACGACAATCCAACGGTGCTAACCATTGCTGAGTTTCTAAAGTGGCTTTGCAATTACGCTGCCAACATTAGAACCAACTTTCAGATTTGCTTGCGATAACCAACGTTTGTCAGGGTTGGAAAGGTGTTTACTACTGTGAGGAATCGCAATCACTTATGAACGCATATGCATCATTTGATTTCTTTCCATTCTTCACGGTCTTCGCTTGGGTTGCCCAGCCATGGTGGTGGTGGTGGTGGCGGCGGCCATGGAGGCGGGAGGCCATGGAGGTGGTGGCCATGGAGGTGGAGGCCATGGTGGGTGGAGGCCATGGTGGTGGTGGTGGGTGGTGGTCACGGAGGTGGTGGTCACGGAGGCGGAGGACACGGAGGTGGCGGCCCATGGGAGGTGGTCATGTGGAGGTGGTGGTCATGGAGGTGGAGGCCATGGAGGTGGTGGTCATGGGAGGCGGACACCACGGGTAAACATCCGAGGATCATCATAATGCCATCAGATGCTGGACATTTGATATCAAAATGGTCGATTCCACTCTTGACTGTGATGTATCC
>NW_025766920.1:0-7265 GCF_003918875.1 Haliotis rubra
GTATTTCGGTAGAAAACATTGTAGTCTACAGATACAAACACGATTTGTACAAAACTGAGGTATTCAAGCTGGTTTTGACACCCTCGAATGCCCGGCGCAAACGTACCGAACGCTTGTTATGTAGACAGTATGTTCCAATTATTGGCGATACCCTACATTCCGAGCTGTCAAATTCTTGCAAATACTACCGAAAGGCCATAAATTGGTATTTCGGTAGAAAACATTTGTAGTCTACAGATACAAACACGATTTGTACAAAACTGAGGTATTCAAGCTGGTTTGACACCCTCGAATGCCGGGCGCAGACGTACCGAACGCTTATAATGTAGAACGTATGTTCCAATTATTGGCGATACGCCTACATTCCGAGCTGTCTCATTCTTGCAAATACTACCCGAAAGAGTCATCAATTGGTATTTCGGTAGAAAACATTGTAGTCTACAGATACAAACACGATTTTTACAAAAACTGAGGTATTCAAGCTGGTTTTGACACCCTCGAATGCCCGGCGCAAACGTACCTAACGCTTGTTATGTAGACAGTATGTTCCAATTATTGGCGATACCCCTACATTCCGAGCTCTCAAATTCTTGCAAATACTTCCCGAAAGGGCCATAAATTGGTATTTCGGTAGAAAACATTGTAGTCTACAGATACAAACACGATTTGTACAAAAACTGAGGTATTCAAGCTGGTTTGACACCCTCGAATGCCGGGCCCAGACGTACCTAACGCTTATAATGTATAACGTATGTTCCATTTATTGGCGATACGCCTACATTCCGAGCTGTCTCATTCTTGTAAATACTACCCGAAAGAGCCATCAATTAGTATTTCGGTAGAAAACATTGTAGTCTACATATACAAACACGATTTGTACAAAAACTGAGGTATTCAAGCTGGTTTTGACACCCTCGAATGCCCGGCGCAAACGTACCGAACGCTTGTTATGTAGACAGTACGTTCCGATTTTGGGCGATACCACTACATTCCGAGATGTCTCATTCTTGCAAATACTACCGAAAAGGTCATCAATTGGTATTTCGGTAGAAAACATTGTAGTCTACAGATACAAACACGAATTGTACAAAAACTGAGGTATTCAAGCTGGTTTGACACCCTCGAATCCCGGGCCCAGACGTACCGAACGCTTATAATGTATAACGTATGTTCCAATTATTGGCGATACGCCTACATTCCGAGCTGTCTCATTCTTGTAAATACTACCCGAAAGAGCCATCAATTGGTATTTCGGTAGAAAACATTGCAGTCTACAGATACAAACACGATTTTTACAAAAACTGAGGTATTCAAGCTGGTTTTGACACCCTCGATGCCCGGCGCAAACGTACCTAACGCTTGTTATGTAGACAGTATGTTCCAATTATTGGCGATACCCCTACATTCCGAGCTCTCAAATTCTTGCAAATACTACCCGAAAGGGCCATAAATTGGTATTTCGGTAGAAAACATTGTAGTCTACAGATACAAACACGATTTGTGTACAAAACTGAGGTATTCAAGCTGGTTTGACACCCTCGAATGCCGGCCCAGACGTACCGAACGCTTATAATGTAGAAAGTATGTTCCAATTATTGGCGATACGCCTACATTCCGAGCTGTCTCATTCTTGCAAATACTACCCGAAAGAGCCATCAATTGGTATTTCGGTAGAAAACATTGTAGTCTACAGATACAAACACGATTTGTACAAAAACTGAGGTATTCAAGCTGGTTTTGACACCCTCGAATGCCCGGCGCAAACGTACCTAACGCTTGTTATGTAGACAGTATGTTCCAATTATTGGCGATACCCCTACATTCCGAGCTCTCTAATTCTTGCAAATACTACCCGAAAGGGCCATAAATTGGTATTTCGGTAGAAAACATTGTAGTCTACAGATACAAACACGATTTGTACAAAACTGAGGTATTCAAGCTGGTTTGACACCCTCGAATGCCCGGCCCAGACGTACCGAACGCTTGTAATGTAGAAGTATGTTCCAATTATTGGTGAAACCCCTACATTCCGAGCTCTCTAATTCTTGCAAATACTACCCGAAATGGTCATTAATCTGTATTTCGGTAGAAAACATTGTAGTCTACAGATACAAACACGATTTGTAGAAAAACTGAGGTATTCAAGCTGGTTTTGACACCCTCGAATGCCCGGCCCAAACGTACCTAACGCTTGTTATGTAGACAGTATGTTCCAATTATTGGCGATACCACTACATTCCGAGCTGTCTCAAATTCTTGCAAATACTACCCGAAAGGGCCATAAATTGGTATTTCGGTAGAAAACATTGTAGTCTACAGATACAAACACGATTTGTACAAAACTGAGGGTATTCAAGCTGGTTTGACACCCTCGAATGCCCGGCGCAAACGTACCGAACGCTTATAATGTAGAAGGTATGTTCAAATTATTGGCGATACCCTACATTCCGAGCTGTCTCATTCTTGCAAATATTACCCGAAAGAGCCATAAATTGGTATTTCGGTAGAAAACATTGTAGTCTACAGATACAAACACGATTTGTACAAAAACTCACGAATTCAAGCTGGTTTTGACACCCTCGAATGCCCGGCGTAAACGTACCTAACGCTTGTTATGTAGACAGTATGTTCCAATTATTGGCGATACCCCTACATTCCCAGCTCTCAAATTCTTGCAAATACTTCCCGAAAGGGCCATAAATTGGTATTTCGGTAGAAAACATTGTAGTCTACAGATACAAACACGATTTGTACAAAAACTGAGGTATTCAAGCTGGTTTTGACACCCTCGAATCCCGGGCCAAGACGTAGCGAACGCTTGTAATGCAGAAAGTATGTTCCAATTATTGGCGAAACCCGTACATTCCGAGTTGTCTAATCCTTGCAAATATTACCCGAAAGGGTCATTAATTGGTATTTCGGTAGAAAACATTGTAGTCTACAGATACAAACACGATTTGTACAAAAACTGAGGTATTCAAGCTGGTTTTGACACCCTCGAATGCCCGGCGCAAACGTACCTAACGCTTGTTATGTAGACAGTATGTTCCAATTATTGGCGATACCACTACATTCCGAGCTCTCAAATTCTTGCAAATACTACCGAAAGGGCCATAAATTGGTATTTCGGTAGAAAACATTGTAGTCTACAGATACAAACACGATTTGTACAAAAACTGAGGTATTCAAGCTGGTTTTGACACCCTCGAATGCCGGGCCCAGACGTACCGAACGCTTGTAATGTAGAAAGTATGTTCCAATTATTGGCGATACCCCTACATTCCGAGCTCTCTAATTCTTGCAAATACTACCCGAAAGGGTCATTAATTGGTATTTCGGTAGAAAACATTGTAGTCTACAGATACAAACACGATTTTTACAAAAACTGAGGTATTCAAGCTGGTTTTGACACCCTCGAATGCCCGGCGCAAACGTACCTAACGCTTGTTATGTAGACAGTATGTTCCAATTATTGGCGATACCCCTACATTCCGAGCTCTCAAATTCTTGCAAATACTTCCCGAAAGGGCCATAAATTGGTATTTCGGTAGAAAACATTGTAGTCTACAGATACAAACACGATTTGTACAAAAACTGAGGTATTCAAGCTGGTTTTGACACCCTCGAATGCCGGCCCAGACGTACCGAACGCTTTTAATGCAGAAAGTATGTTCCAATTATTGGCGATACCCCTACATTCCGAGTTGTCTAATTCTTGCAAATACTACCCGAAAGGGTCATTAATCTGTATTTCGGTAGAAAACATTGTAGTCTACAGATACAAACACGATTTGTACAAAAACTGAGGTATTCAAGCTGGTTTTGACACCCTCGATTGCCCGGCGCAAACGTACCTAACGCTTGTTATGTAGACAGTATGTTCCAATTATTGGCGATACCCCTACATTCCGAGCTCTCAAATTCTTGCAAATACTTCCCGAAAGGGCCATAAATTGGTATTTCGGTAGAAAACATTGTAGTCTACAGATACAAACACGATTTGTACAAAAACTGAGGTATTCAAGCTGGTTTGACACCCTCGAATGCCGGGCCCAGACGTACCGAACGCTTATAATGTAGAACGTATGTTCCATTTATTGGCGATACGCCTACATTCCGAGCTGTCTCATTCTTGTAAATACTACCCGAAAGAGCCATCAATTAGTATTTCGGTAGAAAACATTGCAGTCTACATATACAAACACGATTTTTACAAAAACTGAGGTATTCAAGCTGGTTTTGACACCCTCGAATGCCCGGCGCAAACGTACCGAACGCTTGTGATGTAGACAGTACGTTCCAATTTTGGGCGATACCACTACATTCCGAGATGTCTCATTCTTGCAAATACTACCGAAAAGGTCATCAATTGGTATTTCGGTAGAAAACATTGTAGTCTACAGATACAAACACGATTTGTACAAAAACTGAGGTATTCAAGCTGGTTTTGACACCCTCGAATCCCGGGTCCAGACGTACCTAACGCTTGTATTGCACAAAGTATGTTCCAATTATTGGCGAAACCCCTACATTCCGAGCTCTCTAATTCTTGCAAATACAACCCGAAAGGGTCATTAATTGGTATTTCGGTAGAAAACATTGTAGTCTACAGATACAAACACGATTTGTACAAAAACTCACGAATTCAAGCTGGTTTTGACACCCTTGAATGCCGGCCCAGACGTACCGAAAGCTTTTAATGCAGAAAGTATGTTCCAATTATTGGCGAAACCCGTACATTCCGAGTTGTCTAATCCTTGCAAATATTACCTGAAAGGGTCATTAATCTGTATTTCGGTAGAAAACATTGAACACGATTTGTACAAAAACTGAGGTATTCAAGCTGGTTTTGACACCCTCGATTGCCCGGCGCAAACGTACCTAACGCTTGTTATGTAGACAGTATGTTCCAATTATTGGCGATACCCCTACATTCCCAGCTCTCAAATTCTTGCAAATACTTCCCGAAAGGGCCATAAATTGGTATTTCGGTAGAAAACATTGTGGTCTACAGAGACAAACACGATTTGTACAAAAACTGAGGTATTCAAGCTGGTTTTGACACCCTCGAATCCCGGGCCAAGACGTAGCGAACGCTTGTAATGCAGAAAGTATGTTCCAATTATTGGCGAAACCCGTACATTCCGAGTTGTCTAATCCTTGCAAATATTACCTGAAAGGGTCATTAATCTGTATTTCGGTAGAAAACATTGAACACGATTTGTACAAAAACTGAGGTATTCAAGCTGGTTTTGACACCCTCGATTGCCCGGCGCAAACGTACCTAACGCTTGTTATGTAGACAGTATGTTCCAATTATTGGCGATACCCCTACATTCCGAGCTCTCAAATTCTTGCAAATACTTCCCGAAAGGGCCATAAATTGGTATTTCGGTAGAAAACATTGTAGTCTACAGATACAAACACGATTTGTACAAAAACTGAGGTATTCAAGCTGGTTTTGACACCCTCGAATGCCGGGCCCAGACGTACCGAACGCTTG
The DNA here is from genome assembly GCF_003918875.1 of Haliotis rubra. NCBI lineage: Eukaryota > Metazoa > Mollusca > Gastropoda > Lepetellida > Haliotidae > Haliotis > Haliotis rubra. Next base: position 5,504 of record NW_025766920.1, read on the forward strand.
TAATGCAGAAAGTATGTTCCAATTATTGGCGATACCCTACATTCCGAGCTGTCTAATTCTTGCAAATACTACCCGAAAGGGTCATTAATTGGTATTTCGGTAGAAAACATTGTAGTCTACAGATACAAACACGATTTGTACAAAAACTGAGGTATTCAAGCTGGTTTTGACACCCTCGATTGCCCGGCGCAAACGTACCTAACGCTTGTTATGTAGACAGTATGTTCCAATTATTGGCGATACCCCTACATTCCGAGCTCTCAAATTCTTGCAAATACTTCCCGAAAGGGCCATAAATTGGTATTTCGGTAGAAAACATTGTAGTCTACAGATACAAACACGATTTGTACAAAAACTGAGGTATTCAAGCTGGTTTTGACACCCTCGAATGCCGGCCCAGACGTACCGAAAGCTTTTAATGCAGAAAGTATGTTCCAATTATTGGCGAAACCCGTACATTCCGAGTTGTGAGTTGTCGAATCCTTGCAAATATTACCTGAAAGGGTCATTAATCTGTATTTCGGTAGAAAACATTGTAGTCTACAGATACAAACACGATTTGTACAAAAACTGAGGTATTCAAGCTGGTTTTGACACCCTCGATTGCCCGGCGCAAACGTACCTAACGCTTGTTATGTAGACAGTATGTTCCAATTATTGGCGATACCCCTACATTCCGAGCTCTCAAATTCTTGCAAATACTTCCCGAAAGGGCCATAAATTGGTATTTCGGTAGAAAACATTGTAGTCTACAGATACAAACACGATTTGTACAAAAACTGAGGTATTCAAGCTGGTTTGACACCCTCGAATGCCCGGGCCAAGACGTACCGAACCGAACGCTTGTAATGTAGAAAGTATGTTCCAATTATTGGCGATACCCCTACATTCCGAGCTGTCAAATTCTTGCAAATACTACCCGAAAGGCCATAAATTGGTATTTCGGTAGAAAACATTGTAGTCTACAGATACAAACACGATTTGTACAAAAACTGAGGTATTCAAGCTGGTTTTGACACCCTCGAATGCCCGGCGCAAACGTACCGAACGCTTGTGATGTAGACAGTATGTTCCAATTATTGGCGATACCCCTACATTCCGAGCTCTCAAATTCTTGCAAATACTACCCGAAAGGGTCATAATTGTGGTATTTCGGTAGAAAACATTGTAGTCTACAGATACAAACACGATTTGTACAAAAACAGGAATTCAAGCTGGCCTACATTCCGAGCTCTCAAATTCTTGCAAATACTTCCCGAAAGGGCCATAAATTGGTATTTCGGTAGAAAACATTGTGGTCTACAGAGACAAACACGATTTGTACAAAAACTGAGGTATTCAAGCTGGTTTTGACACCCTCGAATCCCGGGCCAAGACGTAGCGAACGCTTGTTATAATGCAGAAAGTATGTTCCAATTATTGGCGATACCGTACATTCCGAGTTGTCTAATCCTTGCAAATATTACCTGAAAGGGTCATTAATCTGTATTTCGGTAGAAAACATTGTAGTCTACAGATACAAACACGATTTGTACAAAACTGGAGGTATTCAAGCTGGTTTGACACCCTCGATTGCCAAGGCGCAAACGTACCTAACGCTTGTTATGTAGACAGTATGTTCCAATTATTGGCGATACCCCTACATTCCCAGCTCTCAAATTCTTTGCAGGAAATACTACCCGAAAGAGCCATAAATTGGTATTTCGGTAGAAAAAGTCTGGCTGATACAAACACGATTTCTACACCAAAAAAGAGAGCCGCA
>NW_025766921.1:0-7228 GCF_003918875.1 Haliotis rubra
AGGGGGTCAAAACCATCTTCGGTACCTCCATTTTGTATAAATCGGGTTTGGATCTGTAGACTACAATGTTTTCTAACTAAATATCAATTTATGATGCTTTCGGGTAGTTTTTGCAAGAATTAGACAGCTCGAAATGTAGGGGTGTCGCCAATAATTGGAACATACTTTCTACATTACAAGCGTTCGGAAAGTCTTGGCCCGGGATTCGAGGAGGTCAAAACTAGTTTGCGTCCTCTATTTTTGTAAAAATCGGGATTGTATCTGTAGACTACAATGTTTTCTACCTCAATACCAATTTTGACCCTTTCGGGTAGTATTTGCAAGAATTAGACAGCTCGGAATGTAGGGGTGTATCCAATAATTAGAAAATACTTTCTACATTACAAGCGTTCGGTAGGTCTTGGCCAGTGATTCGAGGATGTCAAAACCAGCTTGATTACCTCCATTTTTGTACAAATCGCGTTTGTATCTGTAGACTACAATGTTTTCTAACTAAATACCAATTTATGACCCTTTCAGGTTGTATTTGCAAGAATTAGACAGCTCGGAATGTAGGGGTGTCGTCAATAATTGGAGCATACTTTCTACATTTAAAGCGTTCGGTAGGTCTCGGCCCGGGAGTCGAGGAGAGAATGACCAGCTTGAATACCTCCACTTTTGTACAAATCGGGTTTGTATCTGTAGACTACAATGTTTTCTAACTAAATACCAATTTATGACCCTTTCGGTTAGTTTTTGCAAGAATTAGACAGCTCGGAATGTAGGGGTGTCGCCAAGAATTGGAACATACTTTCTACATTACAAGCGTTCGGTAGGTCTTGGCCAGTGATTCGAGGATGTCAAAACCAGCTTGATTACCTCCATTTTTGTAAAAATCGGGTTTGTATCTGTAGACTACAATGTTTTCTAACTAAATACCAATTTATGACCCTTTCGGTTAGTTTTTGCAAGAATTAGACAGCTCGGAATGTAGGGGTGTCGCCAATAATTGGAACATACTTTCTACATTTAAAGCGTTCGGTAGGTCTTGGCCCGGGAGTCGAGGAGAGAAAGACCAGCTTGAATACCTCCACTTTTGTACAAATCGGGTTTGTATCTGTAGACTACAATGTTTTCTAACTAAATACCAATTTATGACCCTTTCGGTTAGTTTTTGCAAGAATTAGACAGCTCGGAATGTAGGGGTGTCGCCAAGAATTGGAACATACTTTCTACATTACAAGCGTTCGGTAGGTCTTGGCCAGTGATTCGAGGATGTCAAAACCAGCTTGATTACCTCCATTTTTGTACAAATCGGGTTTGTATCTGTAGACTACAATGTTTTCTAACTAAATACCAATTTATGACCCTTTCAGGTTGTATTTGCAAGAATTAGACAGCTCGGAATGTAGGGGTGTCGTCAATAATTGGAACATACTTTCTACATTACAAGCGTTCGGAAAGTCTTGGCCCGGGATTCGAGGAGGTCAAAACCAGTTTGGGTCCTCTATTTTTGTAAAAATCGGGATTGTATCTGTAGACTACAATGTTTTCTACCTAAATACCAATTTATGACCCTTTCGGGTAGTTTTGCAAGAATTAGACAGCTCGGAATGTAGGGGTGTCGCCAATAGTTGAAAAATACTTTCTACATTACAAGCGTTCGGTACGTCTATGGCTCGTGATTCAAGGAGGTCAAAACCAGCTTGGTTACCTCCATTTTTGTATAAATCGCGTTTGGATCTGTAGACTACAATGTTTTCTAACTAAATACCAATTTATGACCCTTTCGGGTAGTTTTTGCAAGAATTAGACAGCTCGAAATGTAGGGGTGTCGCCAATAATTGGAACATACTTTCTACATTACAAGCGTTCGGAAAGTCTTGGCCAGGGATTCGAGGAGGTCAAAACCAGCTAGTTTGCGTCCTCTATTTTTGTAAAAATCGGGATTGTATCTGTAGACTACAATGTTTTCTACCTAAATACCAATTTATGACCCTTTCGGGTAGTTTTGCAAGAATTAGACAGCTCGGAATGTAGGGGTGTCGCCAATAATTGGAACATACTTTCTACATTACAAGCGTTCGGAAAGTCTTGGCCCGGGATTCGAGGAGGTCAAAACCAGTTTGGGTCCTCTATTTTTTGTAAAAATCGGGATTGTATCTGTAGACTACAATGTTTTCTACCTCAATACCAATTTTGACCCTTTCGGGTAGTATTTGCAAGAATTAGACAGCTCGGAATGTAGGGGTGTATCCAATAATTAGAAAATACTTTCTACATTACAAGCGTTCGGTAGGTCTTGGCTCGTGATTCGAGGATGTCAAAACCAGCTTGGTTACCTCCATTTTTTGTAAAATCGGGTTTGTATCTGTAGACTACAATGTTTTCTAACTAAATACCAATTTATGACCCTTTCAGGTTAGTTTTGCAAGAATTAGACAGCTCGGAATGTAGGGGTGTCGCCAATAATTGGAACATACTTTCTACATTACAAGCGTTCGGTAGGTCTTGGCCAGTGATTCGAGGATGTCAAAACCAGCTTGATTACCTCCATTTTGTACAAATCGGGTTTGTATCTGTAGACTACAATGTTTTCTAACTAAATACCAATTTATGACCCTTTCAGGTTGTATTTTGCAAGAATTAGACAGCTCGGAATGTAGGGTGTCGCCAAATAATTGGAACATACTTTCTACATTACAAGCGTTCGGTGGGTCTTGGCCAGGGATTCGAGGAGAGAAAAAACCAGCTTGAATACCTCCACTTTTGTACAAATCGGGTTTGTATCTGTAGACTACAATGTTTTCTAACTAAATACCAATTTATGACCCTTTCGGGTAGTTTTGCGGAAGAATTAGACAGCTCGGAATGTAGGGGTGTCGCCAATAATTGGAACATACTTTCTACATTACAAGCGTTCGGTAGCGTCTTGGCCCGGGATTCGAGGAGAGAAAAACCAGCTTGAATACCTCCACTTTTGTACAAATCGGGTTTGTATCTGTAGACTACAATGTTTTCTAACTAAATACCAATTTATGACCCTTTCGGGTAGTTTTTGCAAGAATTAGACAGCTCGGAATGTAGGGGTGTCGCCAATAATTGGAACATACTTTCTACATTTACAAGCGTTCGGTAGGTCTTGGCCCGTGATTCGAGGAGGTCAAAACCAGCTTGATTACCTCCATTTTTGTAAAATCGGGTTTGTATCTGTAGACTACAATGTTTTCTAACTAAATACCAATTTATGACCCTTTCAGGTTGTTTTGCAAGAATTAGACAGCTCGGAATGTAGGGGTGTCGCCAATAATTGGAACATACTTTCTACATTACAAGCGTTCGGTAAGTCTTGGCCCGGGATTCGAGGAGGTCAAAACCAGCTTGAGGTTACCTCTATTTTTGTAAAAATCGGGTTTGTATCTGTAGACTACAATGTTTTCTACCTAAATACCAATTTATGACCCTTTCGGGTAGTTTTGCAAGAATTAGACAGCTCGGAATGTAGGGGTGTCGCCAATAATTGGAAACATACTTTCTACATTACAAGCGTTCGGTAGGTCTTGGCCAGTGATTCGAGGATGTCAAAACCAGCTTGATTACCTCCATTTTTGTAAAAATCGGGTTTGTATCTGTAGACTACAATGTTTTCTAACTAAATACCAATTTATGACCCTTTCGGGTAGTTTTGCAAGAATTAGACAGCTCGGAATGTAGGGGTGTCGCCAATAATTGGAACATACTTTCTACATTACAAGCGTTCGGTAGGTCTTGGCCAGTGATTCGAGGATGTCAAAACCAGCTTGATTACCTCCATTTTTGTACAAATCGGGTTTGTATCTGTAGACTACAATGTTTTCTAACTAAATACCAATTTATGACCCTTTCAGGTTGTATTTGCAAGAATTAGACAGCTCGAAATGTAGCGGTGTCGCCAATAATTGGAACATACGTTCTACATTGTAAGCGTTCGGTAGGTCTTGGCCAGGGATTCGAGGCGAGAAAAACCAGCTTGAATACCTCGACTTTTGTATAAATCGGGTTTGTATCTGTAGACTACAATGTTTTCTAACTAAATACCAATTTATGACCCTTTCGGGTAGTTTTCGGAAGAATTAGACAGCTCGGAATGTAGGGGTGTCCCCTATAATAATTATTGGAACATACTTTCTCCATTATAAGCGTTCGGTACGTCTTGGCCCGGGAGTCGAGGAGAGAAAACCAGCTTGAATACCTCCACTTTTGTACAAATCGGGTTTGTATCTGTAGACTACAATGTTTTCTAACTAAATACCAATTTATGACCCTTTCGGTTAGTTTTTGCAAGAATTAGACAGCTCGGAATGTAGGGGTGTCGCCAATAATTGGAACATACTTTCTACATTACAAGCGTTCGGTAGGTCTTGGCCAGTGATTCGAGGATGTCAAAACCAGCTTGATTACCTCCATTTTTGTAAAAATCGGGTTTGTATCTGTAGACTACAATGTTTTCTAACTAAATACCAATTTATGACCCTTTCAGGTTGTATTTGCAAGAATTAGACAGCTCGGAATGTAGGGGTGTCGTCAATAATTGGAACATACTTTCTACATTTAAAGCGTTCGGTAGGTCTTGGCCCGGGAGTCGAGGAGAGAAAGACCAGCTTGAATACCTCCACTTTTGTACAAATCGGGTTTGTATCTGTAGACTACAATGTTTTCTAACTAAATACCAATTTATGACCCTTTCGGTTAGTTTTTGCAAGAATTAGACAGCTCGGAATGTAGGGGTGTCGCCAAGAATTGGAACATACTTTCTACATTACAAGCGTTCGGTAGGTCTTGGCCAGTGATTCGAGGATGTCAAAACCAGCTTGATTACCTCCACTTTTGTAAAAATCGGGTTTGGATCTGTAGACTACAATATTTTCTAACTAAATACCAATATATGACCCTTTCGGGTTGTTTTTGCAAGAATTAGACAGCTCGGAATGTAGGGGTGTCGCCAATAATTGGAACATACTTTCTACATTACAAGCGTTCGGAAAGTCTTGGCCCGGGATTCGAGGAGGTCAAAACCAGTTTGGGTCCTCTATTTTTATAAAAATCGGGATTGTATCTGTAGACTACAATGTTTTCTACCTCAATACCAATTTTGACCCTTTCGGGTAGTATTTGCAAGAATTAGACAGCTCGGAATGTAGGGGTGTATCCAATAATTGGAAAATACTTTCTACATTACAAGCGTTCGGTAGGTCTTGGCCAGTGATTCGAGGATGTCAAAACCAGCTTGATTACCTCCATTTTTGTACAAATCGCGTTTGTATCTGTAGACTACAATGTTTTCTAACTAAATACCAATTTATGACCCTTTCGGGTAGTTTTTGCAAGAATTAGACAGCTCGGAATGTAGGGGTGTCGCCAATAATTGGAACATACTTTCTACATTACAAGCGTTCGGTAGGTCTTGGCCAGGATTCGAGGAGAGTCAAAACCAGCTTGAATACCTCCATTTTTGTAAAAATCGGGTTTGTATCTGTAGACTACAATGTTTTCTACCTAAATACCAATTTATGACCCTTTCGGGTAGTTTTGCAAGAATTAGACAGCTCGGAATGTAGGGGTGTCGCCAATAATTGGAACATACTTTCTACATTACAAGCGTTCGGTAGGTCTTGGCCCGGGAGTCGAGGATGTCAAAACCAGCTTGATTACCTCCATTTTTGTAAAATCGGGTTTGTATCTGTAGACTACAATGTTTTCTACCTAAATACCAATTTATGACCCTTTCGGGTAGTTTTGCAAGAATTAGACAGCTCGGAATGTAGGGGTGTCGCCAATAATTGGAACATACTTTCTACATTACAAGCGTTCGGTAGGTCTTGGCCAGTGATTCGAGGATGTCAAAACCAGCTTGATTACCTCCATTTTTGTAAAAATCGGGTTTGTATCTGTAGACTACAATGTTTTCTAACTAAATACCAATTTATGACCCTTTCAGGTTGTATTTGCAAGAATTAGACAGCTCGGAATGTAGGGGTGTCGTCAATAATTGGAACATACTTTCTACATTTAAAGCGTTCGGTAGGTCTTGGCCCGGGAGTCGAGGAGAGAAAGACCAGCTTGAATACCTCCACTTTTGTACAAATCGGGTTTGTATCTGTAGACTACAATGTTTTCTAACTAAATACCAATTTATGACCCTTTCGGGTAGTATTTTGCAAGAATTAGACAGCTCGGAATGTAGGGGTGTCGCCAATAATTGGAACATACTTTCTACATTACAAGCGTTCGGTAGGTCTTGGCCAGTGATTCGAGGATGTCAAAACCAGCTTGATTACCTCCATTTTTGTAAAATCGGGTTTGTATCTGTAGACTACAATGTTTTCTAACTAAATACCAATTTATGACCCTTTCGGGTTGTTTTGCAAGAATTAGACAGCTCGGAATGTAGGGGTGTCGCCAATAATTGGAACATACTTTCTACATTACAAGCGTTCGGTAGGTCTTGGCCCGGGAGTCGAGGAGAGAAAGACCAGCTTGAATACCTCCACTTTTGTACAAATCGGGTTTGTATCTGTAGACTACAATGTTTTCTAACTAAATACCAATTTATGACCCTTTCGGGTAGTTTTTGCAAGAATTAGACAGCTCGGAATGTAGGGGTGTCGCCAACAATTAGAAAATACTTTCTACATTACAAGCGTTCGGTAGGTCTTGGCCTCGTGATTCGAGGATGTCAAAAACCAGCTTGATTACCTCCACTTTTGTAAAAATCGGGTTTGTATCTGTAGACTACAATGTTTTCTAACTAAATACCAATTTATGACCCTTTGGTTAGTTTTTGCAAGAATTAGACAGCTCGGAATGTAGGGGTGTCGCCAATAAATTGGAACATACTTTCTACATTACAAGCGTTCGGAAAGTCTTGGCCCGGGATTCGAGGATGTCAAAACCAGTTTAGGTCCTCTATTTTGTAAAAATCGGGATTGTATCTGTAGACTACAATGTTTTCTACCTAAATACCAATTTATGAGCCCTTTCGGGTAGTATTTGCAAGAATTAGACAGCTCGGAATGTAGGGGTGTCGCCAATAGTTGAAAAATACTTTCTACATTATAAGCGTTCGGTAGGTCTTGGCCGTGATTCGAGGATGTCAAAACCAGCTTGATTACCTCCACTTTTGTATACAAATCGGGTTTGTATCTGTAGACTACAATGTTTTCTAACTAAATACCAATTTATGACCCTTTCGGTTAGTTTTGCAAGAATT